>NC_141560.1:64252328-64544828 GCF_036417535.1 Chlamydotis macqueenii | reverse complement strand
GGGGGGTTGGACTAGATGACCTTTAAAGGTCCCTTCCAACCCTAACCATTCTATGATTCTATTATGTAAACGTGATGCTGAGAAACTGTAGTCCACTGAAACATAAAGAACATGAACAGTTTCCTTCATTGTCTTTCTCCTAAAAAAATGACGGACACCATCTTTGCAGCCTGCAATGGTTTAACATGATTAGACACTCTTGGACAAGGTGTCATATAAAACACATTTTGAACAGAACTACAGCAGGAAAACCAGAAGTAACCTGATAGAAATGATTGTCATTACATTGGTATAAAGTGCGTGCCTCAGACACAAAGCTTGGGTGTACTGTCAGTTGTCTGAATAGCATGCAAGCATAACATACGAAATAAAAGGACGATGGAGTTGAAAGGGTGCAAAAGCATTAGATGAAATACAAGCAAAACTGAAACTAAGGGTCCACCATTTTTTCCATCTTTTATGAAAAGACTAAAGCAGAAATGTTTCATGAAATAAATGTGGTTTTTTAAAAGGGTGTGTAGGAGAGAAAAGCACGGCTACCAGCTACCAAAGGGAAAAGGTGCGTTGTTCAAATACACAACCTTTGTTAGGATTTTTTGTGAGCAAAGTATTTGCCAGGGCAGAAGTGAAAACAGCACCACTGCAACTGCCATGGTGTAAGGGTATGAGACAGGCCAGGTTTGTAGAGAAAGCAAATGCCTTTCATTAGGCCACAGGTTATAGCAGGAATAAATGAACAAGTGTTAACTTAGAATAAGCTAGCCTATGCTCATGAAATGTGAGATACCTTGTCTAACTCATGGTGAATAAAATCCTCTACTTTCTTTAAGTTAATGCCATTTCTCCAGTCCTTAGGTTTAGCCTAAACATTTCTCTGTTGTCATCTTGAATCACTTCATTAAAAAATCACTCTTTCTTGCTTACTTCAAGATTTGGGATTTTTTTTAATGTTTCTGTCCTTTTTTTTTTTAATGCCTAAAAAGCAGTCATCCCACAATATAATGAATACAAAAGACTTCAGGTATTACTTGGTTTATGTTCACATTCCACCATTTAAACAAATGAGGGAGGAAGGGAGTTAATGCTGGCAGTTAAGTAATCACCAGGTGTTCTGCAATTGTGAAGAGATCCCTAACTCTCCAGTTTCAAAGTTCTCTATACTCTTGCTTTCTTAGTTTCTCTCCTAGCACCACCTTTAATAACAGATTAGAACATAATTTTGAGTTTGCATTAATTACATTTAGTGACACTGAAAACTTGGTGTTATCATAGCCAAAATTTTATCTTTGAATAGAATATCTGAGCATATGAATACTTTTCACTGGCAAAATAGAGTGCTCTTGGACATACTTTCTCACTTCCAGTATTTGTATGACCTCTGACTCAAAAACAAGATGTTCAGGGTTGGACTCAAGGTTGAACTGAGCTGAGTAAAGCTTTTTATACAGAGAGTTCTAAAGCCTGCATATAAATTTATACAAATAAATATAAACAGCAGAGGATTTCAGACAAGTTACTGAGGTAAATAACTCTGTCGAACGGAGCAGTAGACATTCCAAATGTTGCAGAACTATTGCTAAGTACTCAGTTCTGAGAAGTAAGCTCAAGATCGGGCTGATTTAGAATATCCTCCCATTAACCTGCAGTAGAACTCTTCCTTTCCTGCAATCTAATTTGAGTTTCTAACTAAGTGGCATTCAAAATTACTTATGGGCAGTATCCTCAATGCAGCTTTCCTCTTACTGTGTCTCACAAACTCTCAACCTGGAATGGTCTCAAATTGGAATGGTCTTTATTGTGAGATGCAATGGTCTGGCTTTCCAAGCTATCATATATTTCAATGACTTGGTCTCGTCAGTTGTATTTTTATTCTTTGCTAATCCTGGCAAAGTTTCTGGTGGTTTCATGATCACCAACAGGAAGTGTTTCTTAATGCCTTTATAAATTATACCTTCTTCTGAAAACTATTTTGGCTGTACTTCATATATTCAACCAAATGATTTGGCATACTAAGTTACTCATATACCCTCCCAGCAGCAGAATAATGGCCCATAGTTAAATTTGTGACCCTGGTGCTGGAGACCTATGTTCAATTCTATTTAATTACAGACAATCTGGGTGAACTTCCAGAAGTCTTCCTGTGTTGTCTCTTTTTTTCACTTGTACTACAAATGATTTACTTCTTTTTAACAGAATGCAGGAATAATTGCAGTAACACTACTCTGTTGTTTGAATATAAATGAAGATAAACACACAGGTATGACAGACAGTCAAACACACAGGTGGGATTTGGGATACTAGACAATGAAACAAACTTTTTCAGTCAAGTGATTCATTCAGTGCCAAGTGGAAGGTCCTTGGTCCTTCAAATAAAGACCATTCTTGGCACAAGAAATCTCAGTCTGAAACTTTTAATCAAATAATCCCTGCCTGACGTGGTTGTAGACATGGTATTTAACATCATGTTGACATGTTATAAAGGCTAGCATAACAAAAAGAAGTAAGAATGACTAGAGGGAAAAGCCTTGCCTACTTCCAAATACTAATTTTTGGCATCCACATTTGCTTAATTTCTGTAGCAAGCAAAACAGGTAGGCTGTAGATATGTTAATTTCCAGTGGTATAAAATTTTCATTTCTCAACTTTTACTTATAATGTATATTTTTCAAGAGCATCTAATTTGTTTACACTCAAGTTTTTCAAATGTTCCCCTGCTCAAATTTTATTAATTCATTTACTGTACTTTTTAACTATCTGTATTTTTTTTCTTACGCAAAAGATATACATTATGACCCTATGACTATGGCCTCTCAAATCCCCATTGTCAGCATTATTAATTACAAAGAAACGCTGCTTTTAGGTGGGGTTTTTTTTCTTTATTATTTTCACAAAAATCAAAATTCTTCCTCCAGAGTCTACTTTCAAGATCTCTTTCACAACTTCTTGAGCACAGTATGCAAATGTAGATCTATTCTCTGGATTAATCCTGGCCTGCCATTCACATCTAGAGGTGCAAAGCAGATGGCTGCTAGTTTAGAATTTGTAAGAGCTGCTTTTAATACATAGATTTAATGGATAACTTTGAAGTTAGAGAGTCATAAACAGTGTAACGTACATACTAGATTAACTGGCCAAATGCATGGGATGCTCTATGGACAGCGGAATGTTCAATACACAAATTATGAAACCTCAATAATAGTTAGGATGGGTATGTAGGAGGAGTAAAAAGTAAAAGAAATTTGGTAGTAGGAAAAAATAAGAACAGAGGTAAAGGATTAAGGAATCTAGAATAAGTGAAGGAAACAATGACAGAAACTGTCAGAGCTAAAGCAAGAAGAGTAGAAATTGAGTGGCACTGAACACTTAGGAGACAGGGGAGGAAAAGAAAATAGACAAATAAAGCTCAGATGCTAACAATGAAAGGGAAAAGAAAACATTTAATAAGCTCAAAGAGTTCAGTGGCTGGACACTTGAATCAAACACTCATTGGAAGAAGCCAATAAACCATAGCCATCTCAGAAAATCCAAATGCTATCCAGAATATTTGAGATAGGAACTCATCAATGTCATGTCATTCTTGATACAAACCACACAGCCTCCTTGCAAAGTGGGGGAACTGAAAAGTTGTGGTTTGATGAGAATTAAAGAGTAGAGATGAAATAAATATTTGTCAGATGTCAATGACAGTACAGTCAGTATCTGAGGAACATCTAATTGGATCATCATAATACTGCCAGCCTTTAGCAGTATCTTAATTACTTTGAAAGTAAAGCTCCCAAGAATTTCTCTTTCTTATCCTAACTATTCCATATGTCATTAATTTCTTTAGATTTGGACACCTCTACAGTTTTAGTGTAAAAGGAAGTTTTAGCTCTGACTGCTGGCTGAAAGTAAATGAATACAGAATGCTCTTGAGAATGCAAATGCTGCATGCTCTCAGAGCTTATAGAAATGTAATTCGGCTGTTCTGTCATGCATTGTGTCTGAACACTTCCACTTTCATGGCAAAGTTTCAGAAGTCAAAGGACTTGATGACTAGACAAATATTAGAAATCAATGTCTTAAAAAACATCTGTTGAAATCTCCTATTAGTGCCATAAATCTTTCTCTGTCCAGCTTCATTTTAAACGGGGCGCTTCTCAAAAAGTAAAAATAAAACAGCTCTGTATCCTGTGGCTCTCCACAGCACAGGAGAATTTACATCAGAACTACCCTGAATATTTACCTTAAATTCTCTAGTTGCGTTAGTTACTTCAGGCTCTTTTGAGTCTTAAGTGCATTTCATGTATCTTATATAGATCATAGATAGGAAAAAAGACATTCCCAGACAGAAAAAGTGTAATTTTGTCCTAGATGGCAACATATACATGGTGAATTATGCTGAGGGTGGACTTTCATTAGCACATATATATATACAAATATACATACATACATATATAAAAACACAAAACTGCGTGTATAAGTCAGAAAAGCTGAAATATGAAGCATCTTTAAAGAGGCCTAAATGGATGAATGTCTTCAAATATTTAAAAGTTAATAATGGAGTTAAGTAAAGAACACATTTGTCCTGACTTACCAACAAAATGGGGGTCCAAATAGCGATTCTGTATTGCATTGGAAGCTCTGTATATGCAGTGTTTTCTCTTCATTAAATTAAAGGCATTTATGCTTCTCCATGATCAGAGCTTCTAGATGCTACAGAACTAGCTACAATCAAGTTAATTAAGTTTGGGATTTAAAAGTTATTTTCAGGAGATGTTTAAATATTTTCCATTTCAAACAAAACCCGAAACCAAAACCAAACATATCTTAGGTTTTATCGCTTCATGTTTTGTTAAAATCTTTAAATGACATTAAACTGTAATGAAATAAAATGAAAACAAACCTCTGTCTACAAGCAAATACCTAGAGGTAGAAACATGGAACACATGTACATTAAACTAACTGTTGTTCTGCTGTATTTCAGGTGAGATTATGATCAAGAGTGAGTTAAGCCTCTCCAAAACGTTGTTCTACTTTCTTCATTTACCTTTATTTATTGTTCAATACTATAAAAATACACACACATGCACAGTTTAAAGACACTTCCTCTCTCAAATAAAAATATAAAATAAGTAGGGGGTTTATTTAGCAGTTGCTGTAGAATTTTTCTTACCAGGCAAAAGCAAAGAACAATTGATCAAACCCTCTGCCTCCATACACCAATTTCAGTGTAATGCATATAGGCTTTGAAAATCAGGTATATCTGATACTAAGCAGGTATACTAACCAGGTATATCTGGTTAGTTTTAACACTTTCATTTCCAGCTTCTCACAGACTTCATTTTTCTTTCCAAGATGGTAATTTTATGTTTCCAGTCACATCACGCAAGAGCATTATTTGTTTGCAGCTGCTATTCCAGTATTAAATGCTTGCGATGCTAAAAGTGGGCATGTTTGTGTAAATACTCTTGAAAAGTGACAAAACTGCAGATAAATGAAAGCAGCTGAATGATAACAGCAGGGATAGAAGAAGAAAAAGCCATTAGTGAATTCACTAATTTTTACTTTTGGCATTTAGTGCTTCTGATTAATGGCTTTCCTGTAGACTGCTATTTTCCTCTCTGATATCAACATGCAAAATATGTGGCAGATAAGAATAAAGTGTTATTACTATTTCTGTGTATCCAAAATCCCTAAGATATCCAGGATGAAGTCAAAATGCAGACAAATAAAATAGTTAATTTTTTGCATACATTTCATCTTATGAAGAAGGACAGCTCCATAGCAGCACACTTGCATCTATAAAGTTTGAAAGTTTGAAACAAGACAAAAATGTCTTGTTTCACAGCACCTGTATGTATTTCACAAGTTAAAAAGCAGAGATGGCAAGTTCTGCTGCAGCCCCTGGCGTGCCGGGGAAAAATAGCCTGTAAAATATCACAGAAGTCTACAGCATGAGGGAGATGTAGTGTATCCAGTTCTGGTCTCCTCAGTACAAGAGAGACATGGACATACTGGAGAGAGTCCAGTGAAGGGCCACAAGGATTATTAAGGGACTGGAGCACCTCACGTATGAGGAAAGGCAGAGACAGCTGGGACTGTTTAGCCTGGGGAAGGGAAGGCTGCGAGGGAGCTTTTAAATCTATATAAATAGCTGAAGGGAGGGTGCAAAGAGGGCAGAGCCATGGTTTTTTCAGTGGTACTCAGTGACAGGACTAGGGGCAGTGGGCACAAAATTAAACACAGGAGGTGTCATCTGAACATCATGGACCATTTTTTCACTGTTAGAGTGACTGACACTGGGAGGTTGTGGAGTCTCCATCCTTATAGATATCCAAACATAGGTGTTCAGGCAGCAATTTGGATAAAATTTCTCATACAAAGTGTAGTTCTTGCTTCTATATTGACAAGGTATAAATCATCCCCACTACACATTTGCTCCTTCTATTTATAGCTTGGCCATATTCTCAGATTCTCAGATTCAAAGCTGCTGTTTTCCATTATGGATAACTAAGAGGCCACCAGTCTCATTGCTCCTCTTCCATCTACAACTCCTTGTCAGACCCTGCCTCCTATTTGTATGTGCACTCTCTACCTCCTTATTCTTTTTCAGATCTGATTTTTTTCATTGAAAAATTAAAAGGCTATAATCTTCTTCCATTATTTTATTCTCCTATGATCTATCACCACCTTCTATATTTCTGAGGTTGAAATTTCTGACCAGTTTCTGATCTAATCTTCCCAAACTTAAGTTACTAGTTTTCCTGTTTATTTTTTACCTTTTTGTCTAACAATATTTTTATTCTCTTATTATAAAGAACTTAACAATGGCATGATCCATTCTATTCTGGTACTCCTCTCATTCATATTCTTTAAAGTCATTATACACAACCATTGTCTGAAGTGCCTATACCTTTTCATTCTAGACCCTCTCCTCTCCTTTCATGACATATAGGGCACAGGAAAATATTGCCCCAGTCTACAGTAACATTTTCTTGACTGCTTCTCTGATCTCCCTATTCTATTTTCATCCTCCTCCCTCTGCTGATTGATTTTAGTCACTAAATTCTTCCTCAAAATCTTGTGTTCAGCCACTTTGAATTCCCCAGGCAAAATGACCAACTCCTTCCAGTCTGACTAGAGAGTGAAACCTATTCTCACATCTCTAGAACAACAGCAAGACTCCTTAAGCCACTCTGTCATTGTTCCCTAACATTGCACTTTTCTCTATCTTTTCTCAAATTCATAAGAAAGAAAATATTAGCTTTTTGGTAGCTTACTTACCTTCCCCATCTCTAAGAAGGCCAACTTGCTATATTTAGCTATATTTATTTTTATATATGATATCTATGTATAATGTTGTAGCTATTATATAAAGCATTAATACTAATTAACACTTTAAACTGCTTCAAAGATCCTGTTTCCTTTTCTTTCTCCACTACACCGAAATGAAAAGTTTTGGTTGCATGCTTGACAGCTTTTGCTGCATCAATGTAATAATTAAAGGAAGGCTAAGAAAGAGGATAAAGACTTGTGGTGAAAATAACTTATAATATGCCTATAGCATAACACACTGAAGGATGACAAATACAGGCCTGCAAACCTGTCTGTTCCTGAAATGGTTGCTTAAACTTAGCACTTAAACAATGCAGTGATGTAATACAGTGGCAGAAAGGAGTCTATCCGTTTCAGTGTCATCTATTGTCTAATGCACTGAACAATTTATTTTTTTTTTAATCTTGAGATTGTTTTTCTGAAAGTAAAATATTCAGAGCTAGAATGGTTAAAAGCAACAAACAAAAAAACTTTTAAATTACACATAACGTTAACCACTAACTCTTAAGAATTTAAGTTTTTTTTTCTACAAGGCAAACCACATACCAGTGTGGATAAATCTAGTTACTAGCAGCCTTTTCCTTGAAGATTAGTTAATTGTTAATCATTAATCATATAAATTAAAATAATACCTTCACATGAAAGATTCTTCTCAGAACAGAATTGCATATTTTTAATGTAAAATAACTTCAATCTAAAGTTAGGGTGATGCAATTTTTTTTTACCATTTAGGGGAAGACACTACAGAAAAGTTTGCAAATAGAGGCAAAAAGGGAAATAAGAAGACTAATAGCCCATGCACTTTTCTACCCAACTTCAGTAAATACTTTCTCTTTTCAGCATGCCTGGAACTTAACAGAAATATAGGCAGGGTATAGAGAATGTCACATGGCAGATACTAATTGTTACGATTAAGGTCTAACAAGCATGCTTCCCTGCTGTTCTGAGAATGTCTCTGACTTTTGATCCTGACATCTGTGTCTTACAAGAATTTCACTCGGCTCTGACATTCCTTCTGATGTTGATCCAGGAATTAATGGATTGTGAAAAAGCTGGCAGGATATCATTTAAAAAATAGAATTCTTGGTGCACAACTGATGAAAAGGTATCAGAATTCACATACTTTGTGTCTGATACCAATACACTGTGTCTATGTGCATGCATTTGGTATGAAGCAATATCTCAAAACTGAGGACAGAAAATAAGATTTAGAAGGAAGCAAGAGCTTCATGTTTTACTCATTTACAGTATTACTATTGTACATCTTCAGAATGTTACAAGATGAAGATTATCAATGATTTAGACAAATTCTGTGTAATGGCAAATCAATCATTTAAAATCCCTACCAGCAAAACATATTATGATTAGTTCTGATATAGTTTCTTTCATAAGAATCCTTTCAGAGAACAGCATTCAAGAAATCAACATAAATTATGAAAGAAGTTTCAGCAGAGCCAACCATAAGCATGCTTACAGTGTGACATATGTTGTGTGGTCACCATCGTAGCATTTCAGTTTGGACATGTATTTAAGCTGGATTTGCTACAGTGCTTTCAGGTTTAAAGGACCTATGAAGAAAAAACCCACACATTTTAAAACATTTAATATCAGAAGTTAAATTGAGATTTTTTTCCTAGATGTGTTTAAGATGGAAGAATTACATACAGAATTGAAATTTTACACATCAGAGAATATTGCCTTGTATTTCGTGGTTCTGGATAATTACTAGATGCCAGTGGATAACTTAAACATAGCTTAGAGTCACTGACATTAATGTGTGACAGGCAGCATTACAGAACATATTTAGCAATTTTAAATTAAAAAGTAGAATTATATTTGCCAAAAAAAAAGAACCAACATAAAAATAAAATTCAGGATTATCCCAACAGGAAACAATCAGTGCCCTCTTTAAAGTAAAGCCAAAAATGGTTTTTAGTATGAAATAAAAATAAATGGAAGGAACTATAAAAGTAAGGATTCAACAAGTTAGAAAGAAACTAAGTTTAGTTGTCAATTGGTGTCAATTATAACTAGTTAAAAAAGTAAGACTATATGGTTTAACCATCTCCTCAAGCAAGTCAACCAAATTTCAAATAAAACATTGACATAATTATTTATTAAGTTACATTTCTGGCATTTACACCTATATTTCAGTGGTTTAGATGGTTTAACAAAATTTTTTAACACTCAAAGGCATAGGATATTTTGACGTAAGTGCAGACACAAATGTTATTAATGAACAACTGTAATTAATAAAATTAATAGTACAGACTACCTGTAGTTATTTAGCCACTCATGCCCAATATATAAACATTTGAAGTATTTGTTTTAGGAAGCACAAAATTTTCCAAAATAAATAAAATAAAATCAGAGTGAGCTTATGAGAAGTCAGTTTATATCTCGGATAATAGGAATCAATATGTGAAAAAAGCTCAGTAAGTTGTGTGCCTCTTACCAGTCCTTATTACAACTTTGTTGTTCTTCAACTGCATAGAATTTACAAAATTTAAACAAGAATATCAGAATTCTAACAAGATGCAAATAAACATCTTAAACATTTATAGCATTAATAGTACATCTAGGGAATTCATTAATTAAAAAAAAAATTATATTATTAAAGACATCATGTGATTGCTGTTTTCTCTTAAGGGAAATATGCGTGCCCTTAAGCACTAATATTTTCATTATTTATCTTCAATGGTATTTAAATTTCCTGCTCTATTTTTCCTTAAGAGTTTTAGAATTCAAGAAAGAAAACAGTAAATAGCAGACAGATGAGGAAATTATTAAACAATGAAGAGGCAGAAATGTAAAGTGAATAGTTAAAGAGAAAAGGCTGGATCACATTTAAGATGGGGAAAAACAAAAGGCAAAGCTTGTAAAATCTGAAAAAGTAAGGTAGGGGTGTGAAAGTGTGATGTGTGACAGGTGGGGTAAAATAAGACAGTTGGGAGGAAAGAAATAAAAATGAAGAGCACAAATTAGACAAGACATTCATTTTAAGCCCTTAACAGGCTGGATCTCATCGTTGTCATCAGACAGGAAATGTCAGAGCTGGCACATTTGGTTTTTTATGCTTTTTACTTGTTTTAAAAAAAGTCTGTGTCTTACAATACATAAAAAGTCTATTTGCTTTAAAGAAAAACACATCTCAATTTGTTCCCATTTTTTCTCCTACCCAATCTTTAACAAACTTCAATTCTATTATATTGGAAACTACAATAATTATAAGGTTTAATACTTCCATTATATTTTGAGTTATTTTATTTAATACCTGAATAGGAGTTGAATTCTTAAAAAATAACTAAACTTTTCACTTACAACTGCAGGTGGATTTCTGGAGAAGGTAAGTATTGCATAAGAGAACATGCAGTAAGTGCTATCTCACAAATACAAACAAATCCTCACTGTGAAGTTCAGAATTTTTGAAGGAATATAGATATTCTTTCCAAAATAAATGAGCAAAATTATTATGTCAAAAAAAAAGTTTCTAAATTTATTTTCCAGTTGATGGAAAGGACATAAAGGTACATAATCTTTTAATATAGGCTTTATTAAATTTCTGGAAAGGATATTTGGGACCTGAAAATAGTAGCACCATATATAGAATCATAGAATCATAGAATCATAGAATGGTTAGGTTGGAAGGGACCTTCAAAGGTCATCTAGTCCAACCCCCCTGCAAGGAGCAGGGACATCCCTGACTAGATCAGGTTGCTCAGAGCCTCATCCAGCCTGGCCTTGAACGTTTCCAGAGATGAGGCCTCCACCACCTTTCTGGGCAACCTGTTCCAGTGTTCTATAACCCGCATCGTAAAAAATTTTTTCCTAATTTCTAATCTAAATCTACCCCCCTCTATTTTAAAACCATTACCTCTCATCCTATCACAACAGGCCCTACTAAACAGCCTCTCCCCATCTTTCTTGTAGGCCCCCTGGAGGTACTGGAGGACCGCTATCAGGTCTCCCCGGAGCCTCCTCTTCTCCAAGCTGAACAGCCCCAACTCTCTCAGCCTGTCCTCATAAGAGAGGTGCTGCAGCCCTTTTATCATCTTCATGGCCCTCCTCTGGACCTTCTCCAACTGGTCCATGTCCTTCTTCTGTTGGGAGCTCCAGAACTGAACACAGTACTCCAGGTGGGGTCTCACCAGGGCAGAGTAGAGGGGGAGAATCACCTCCCTCGACCTGCTGGCCACGCTTCTCTTGATCCAGCCCAGGATGCGGTTGGCCTTCTGGGCCGCAAGGGTGCATTGACTGCTCATGTTAAGCTTCTCGTCCACCAGCACTCCCAAGTCCTTCATTTCAGGGCTGCTCTCAATCCATTCCCTGCCCAGCCTGTATTTGTGCCTGGGATTGCCATGACCCAGGTGCAGGACCTTGCACTTGGCCTGGTTGAACTTCATGAGGTTGGCACGGGCCCACCTCTCCAGCCTGTCAAGGTCCCTCTGGATGGCATCCCTCCCTTCCAGCGTGTCGACGGCACCACACAACTTGGTGTCGTCAGCGAACTTGCTGAGGGTGCACTCTATCCCACTGTCCATGTCGCCGACAAAGGTGTTGAACAGGGCCGGGCCCAGCACGGACCCCTGAGGGACGCCACTCGTGACCAGTCTCCACATGGACATTGAGCCGTTGACCACCACTCTCTGAGTGCGGCCATCCAGCCAACTCCTTATCCACCAAGTGGTCCGTCCATCAAACCCATGTCTCTCTAGTTTAGAGAGAAGGATGTTGTGCGGGACAGCGTCAAAAGCTTTGCACAAGTCCAGGTAGATGATGTCAGTTGCTCGTCCCTTGTCCACCGATGCCGTCACCCCGTCATAGAAGGCCACCAAATTGGTCAGGCATGATCTGCCCTTGGTGAAGCCATGTTGGCTGTCACCAACCACCTCCTTGTTCTCCATGTGCCTTAGCATGGTTTCCAGGAGAATCTGCTCCATGACCTTGCCAGGCACAGTGGTGAGGCTGATCGGCCTGTAGTTACCTGGGTCTTCCTTATTCCCCTTTTTAAAAATTGGGGTTATGTTCCCTCTCTTCCAGTCATCGGGGACCTCACCAGACCACCACGACTTCTCAAATATGATGGCCAGTGGCTTGGCAACTTCATCCGTCAGTTCCCTCAGGACCCGTGGATGGATCTCATCAGGACCCATGGACTTGTGCACCTTTAGGTTCCTCAGATGATCCCGAACCTGCTCTTCGAGTACAATGGGCAGTTCTTCATTCTCGCAGTCCCTGCTTGCACCTTATACAGCTTGGGCGGTGGGACAGGAACTCTTGTCGGTGAAGACTGAGGCAAAAAAGTCATTGAGAACCTCAGCCTTCTCCATGTCCTGGGTAACCAGGACACCAGTTCCCTTCTGGAGGGGGCCTACATTTTCCCTGGACTTTCTTTTGTCCCCTACGTACCTATAAAAGCTCTTCTTGTTACATTTTATATCCCTGGCCAGATTCAGTTCTGCCAGGGCTTTGGCCTTCCTTACCTTATCCCTGGCCACTCGCGCAGCCTCTTTGTAGACCTCCCAGGCTACCTGTCCCCACTTCCACCCTCTGCAGTCTTCCTTTTTCACTTTCAGTTGGTCCAGGAGCTCCTTGCTCATCCACGCCGGCCTCCTGGCCTTTTTGCCCGACTTGTTTTTCATCGGGATGCACCTCTGCTGAGCTTGGAGGAGGTGCTCCTTGAATATGGACCAACTTTCCTGGGCCCCTCTTCCCTCCAGGGCCGCCTCCCATGGCACTTGGCCCATCAGGTCCCTGAAGAGGCCGAAGTCCGCCTTCCTGAAGTCTAGGGCAGGGAGCTTGCCATGTAGTTTCCTTGCTGCCCCGTGGATCTTGAACTCCACCATGTCATGGTCGCTGCAGCCAAGGCTGTCCTTTAGTTTCACATCCCCCACCAGCCCCTCCCTGTCGGTGAGCACAAGGTCGAGCATGGCACCCCTCCTTGTTGGCTCCTCTATCACCTGCAGGAGGAAGTTGTCATCCACGCATTCCAGGAACCTCCTGGACTGCCTGTGCCCTGCCGTGTTGTCTCTCCAACAGATGTCAGGGTGGTTGAAGTCCCCCATGAGGACCAGGGCCTGTGACCATGAGGCTGCTCCTGTCTGCCTATAGAGCACTTCATCTGCTCTGTCCTCCTGGCCAGGCGGCCTGTAACAGACCCCTACCGTAACGTCCCCTGTCCGTCCCCATCCTCTAATCTTGACCCATAAGCTCTCTGTCAGCTCCTCCTCCATCCCCAGGTGGAGCTCCACACACTCCAGCCGGTTGCTGACGTAGAGAGCTACACCCCCTCCTCGTCTCCCCTTCCTGTCTTTTCTAAAAAGCCTATACCCCTCCATGTTGACGCCCCAGTCATACGTGTCATTCCACCACGTCTCCGTGATGCCAATGAGGTCGTAGCCCTGCTCGTGTGCAAGCACCTCCAGCTCTTTCTGTTTATTCCCCATGCTGCGTGCATTGGTATAGAGACACTTCAGCTGGGCCCCCGACAAAGCCGACTTGCTGCCTGGAGCTACAGGGGTGCTATTGCACCGCAGTTTAGGTTCATTTGCACTTATCTGTCATCCTTCCTCAGCTTCTGGACCCTCGGTGCTGGCACTGGTGCCATGCTGACAGCAGTGGGCTGAACTGTGCTCCCCCTCCCCCAGCAACACTAGTTTAAAGCCCTCCGGACGAGCCTGGCAAGTCTTTGTCCAAGCACACTCTTGCCCCTCTTGGTTAGGTGCACGCCATCCGCCCCTAGCAGCCCGGGCTTCTCAAAGTACACCCCGTGATCTAGATACCCAAAGCCCTGGCTGTAGCACCACTCCCTGAGCCACGAGTTAACCTGCCAGATACGTCTGGCCCTTTCGGGTCCTCCCCCTTCGACCAGGAGGATTGACGAGAAGACCACCTGCGCCCCAGAGCCTTTGACTATAATTTGTCACCAGTCTTCTCTCAATATGACCATTTCAGTAATATGTGATGTTCTGTCAAATAAAAAAAAAAAAAATAAATCCCTATATACTGGAACATGGCAGAAAAGGCAAGTGCAGTGATTACAATGCATGTGTCCATAACTTGCCACTGTATTTCTTCTACATCATCTCAAGGTTAAATTCAAATCAAGAATACTGCCAGCAGGAAACTGCATACAGTAACTGCAATCCTTATTAATTCAGTATTTTTAGAATATGCTTTTTAATTTTAAATTGAAATGGTCTTTTGAACTTTTTATTTAAAAATGTTTATCTCAGAGTTATATATAAAACCAAAGTATTTCCATACTGAGGGAAAAGACTTCTAACTCCTGTACAGTTTAGATTTTTATACTGTATATAAGCATCCTACTGTCTCAAGTCTTTCATCAATTTCATCCCTAAATTAACAAATAAGCAACAGAGTCTGGTATATTTAGAAAAGATTAAATATTCAGCTGGGGAAAATATACATTTTGTTATAATTTAAAATTTGCATTACCATCTTTATATGCTCTTAGTGAAAGCCAAATGGATGGAAAGTGGAAGCAAAGATTTTGGATTTTACACATAGAGGTAAAATATGACAGAAGAGCAAGGCAGGGAAGAATCAGGTAAGGGATTTAGAATAGACACAATGTGACAAACTAACAGTACACCTACACCTATTTTCAGTAGTAAATGGATGTTTAAGAAAAAAGAAAAAAAATATCAAACACATCAGGTACAGAGTGAGGCCATCCAATCTCTGATAGACAGGCATTTCCAAATCCAAGGGTTGAATTCAGACCATCAAGTTTAAAAGCCATCAGTAGACTTATCCACCATGAATATTTCTAATTTCTATTCCCCTCTGCTTGTAGTTTAAATAAATGTATTGTCAATCACAGAACTTTGGATCATTTTCACGTCCTATGAGAAAATCTAGCAAATATTCAGCAAACTTTATGAAGCTTCAGTCCACTTCCATAAAAGAACTGATGCAAAGATTCTGCAAATCTTTCCATGTGTGCTTATCTTGAAAAGTTCTAAGCATTGCCAGGAAGTTCTGTTATTAAACTTGTCTTGGAAGCATGTTGGGTTAGTAGTTTGTGTTCACATAAACAAAAACATAAATAAGCAAGTCTGTTGTACTTTGAACCTTTTACTCTCATATTATACCAAAATAGGGAATAGAATTTAAATAAAGAAAATATTGAGCCCTCTGCAGTACTATCCTTCTGGATTACATAATTTCTATAGACACACACGTATGACCTCATTTTACTTTTCTCAGAAACTTAATTAAATAGCCACTGTGTTATACTAGATTTCATAATCTCAAGGCATTATGTCCTCCATTCTGTTGTATCTCAACACGTTTCCATTTTTATTTACCTCTCTTCAGAGTACACAGGGTAGACATAGTATTATTCTCATTTAGCAGGAAGAATACTATGACCCAAGGTCAAAAAGGAAGCTTGTGTCAGAAGAAATCAACTAATTCCACTCAGTTTCCCCAAATCATAAACTGAAGGTCTTAACATTAAAATGTATTCTGGGCCATCTTCATTTCAAATTCTTTAAATACTATCACCATAGTGATGTCTTAATTATACCCTTTGCTACAGTCGTCCTCTTCTTTCTTCTCTATACCTTCTTCACCTTGCCTTGCATCCTTTCGCAACTCAATAGTTCCCTCAGCATCCGGCAAAAGGAGTTCAAGAACTGTCACAATCAGAAACACAGGAATTTATGTACTCTATCCGCTGCTCTTTGCTGCCAACTCTTTTCTCCCTGTTCACAGGAAAGTAACAAGCAAAGTGCTGTTTTCTGTAGGGTTTAGTTCTCCATCGAGCAAGTGCCTGGCGTGAGGATGGCTGGAGGACCTGCTGTATTCTGGCTGATCGATGCACAAATAAGTCTATTTTTACAAGTGCAATTTACAGACCAGCTATGTCTTAGTCTACAAAATTACAACACAAAGGGTATTATATAGCCTCTTTCTTAACGTGTCAGGTAACAAAACCACCAAGGAATTTCAGTTCTTAGCTAAAATATGTTATATATTGTAGAAAGATATCAAAACTAAATTAATTTTTTGACTGATAAATGAAATACATGTTTTGATAAGTTTTTTCAAAGGTTAATTATCTGTGCAGTTTTAAAAGTGCTCTTATTTTCCTTTTGACTTTATCTGGCTTCATCATGTATTTTTATGCCTTTGCCTGCTACATTAAAGAATATTCCACTATGGGATACTTTATCTTTGAAATTATTCAGGTATTCTTGATTTTTTCCTTAAATTGTGTACTAATTGAAACTCTCTTGGCATTTAAAAAAACCCCACAAAATAAAACAACAAACAAACAAGAACCAAACTGAGGGCGGATCTGGAGAACAAGGCCTTACAACTGCTGAATATACATAAAAAGCAATGGACTTTGAAGACTTTTGACACACCTACAAATCAAGTCTATTTAAAAAATTGAGATAGCTGACATCATAAAGTATATTTGAAACATCTAGAAGTGCAGTAGCCGAAGACACTGCAGGACTTTCAACTGAGACGCAGTAGCTACAAGACGCAATCTCTATTGATACAGAAAACACTTAGGTCCTTGAGCCTCACATTAACTGAAAACTGGGAAATTTTTGCATCTAGGTCAGACAGTAAAATAGTGGAAGAATCATCTTTAATCATAGTAATCAAAATAACATTTTTTGTTTCAAGTCCAGCTCTACAATGCCTTGAGATTTGAGTATATTATCTGGAGTCATTGCATGGGATCCTTTCAAAGAAAAAGTCAGACCTAGAGTATAAGTGGCTCAGATGCCTGTGATGGGCCAGCTCTTGTCCAAGTCCCTTCAGTAAAAACATCTGATGAAGCAATTGTTTTCCTTTATCTTATCTGTAAGAGGCTGGAGTATGTTTGGATACATTTATTACAAAAGTGCAAGGGTGCTCCTACCTGCTTTTTAATCAATATTAAATCCTTTTGCCTACTGTAAAATTGAGTGACAGTCCAAGAAGCCCATGGAGGATACGATCCAAAAATGAGAGACTGATCATTACTCTTGCTTGAGTTGTTCACTTAGCATGGCATGACCAAAAACATAAACATTTTTTCACATATTTTTTTCCTTCTGGTCTGGTATCTTCAATATTGCATCTACACGACCCAGAGAAACAGGGTCTTACTCACCTGGTAAAGGTGGCCTGTAGCTAGGTCATTTCCTGTCCACTGTGTGTGCAGCCTTCTGTGCTTTAAGTAGGGAAGAAGAACAAAGTGCAGGGAGTTCTAAAACCCATGTTGCAATGGTCCCCAGGGAAACACTGCCAGTTGGCATAGGTTAAAGCAATGCAGAGGCCTGGGGCTACGCGGAAAATCAAAGAGCTATAACCATCTCTCTGACAGCCCCACAGTGTAAACTAGATACACAGAAGAATTCAGGTCTTTGTTTACATGAGGGAGAAGATCAGTGTTTATTCATCTCATTTTCAGAAAGATTTTATCTGTCAATACAATGAACAAAGTAAAAGCCATACCAAAACATGAAAATGATAGAATATGTAGATATTGGACTGAGATCTATGAGATTATCCGATGCTTGCAAAAAAAAAAGAAGCTCAGGTAAGGTCTCAAAACCTTCTTTCTCAGCAGATTTGTATGATTCAGAGAATCTAGTAGATTGAATGATTCCTAGCCATGCACACATTAATGAGTAGAGATTTTCAAACTTTACCACCATTTGTTATCCAGCATTTCTTGCCTTCATGGAGAGCGCAAATGCACAGGGCTTTATAGTTAATACTACTGACCTGAACTTCCCACGGCATCTTATAAAACCAGTGCATATGACTGGATCTGGAAATGCGCGGAAGCCACTAAGTGCCTTTTCCCAGGCATTCAGAGTGGAAGTCAAGATAAAGATTGTAAAGCTAAACCACGACAAGAAACATATTGACCAGCATTCACTGGATATGATCATTCAGTTGAAGAATTAGCTGTTACCGTGCCATGTTCCTGAATAAGAGTGTTACTACCTTTCACTGTGTCTCTTTGTCAGATATTTACCGCTCCAGTAAAAAACCTCATTCTCCTTGTCTCTTCTACTCAGCCATGCTTATGGGACTGTCATCTATAAATGTATTTGATTCCTCTGTACAGTTCCATCATTCTGTTGCTGTGGTAAGACTGAGCACGTGCAGGGTGTGTTATGTTCAGGTGTCCCCTTAGCCTTTTTTAGTTATTTTTGGTTGATCATGAGAAACACAGAACATGAGTACCTGTATTCTTAGCTGTGGCTGAGGAGCTTTTGACAGAGCTTTGAGGAATACAGAAGGCACATGCAATGTTCCTCCTCTTGACTTGGCTAATTCTTCCAGTCTGCTCACTTACGTTACTGCAATGTGATTGCAATTCTTTGCTTTTCCATCTAAAGACTGATGCGGTGTCATTACGACTACAAACAGAACGTGCTCTTTGCCTCCCGTAGCTCCCTTTGGTTACTCTGAGTTTTCCAAGTAGCACTTAAGCACAATGAGAATTTAACTTCTAGAAGGAAAATAGTTTACATATTAAGAAACCAAATGAATACATTTAAATTGTTTTCAGAACTGATAAGCAAAAGACTAAAGGATCTTTATAAAAATTGTTTTCAAATGTGTTAGAATGTACTTAAGAACAAACACATCTATGAATAAAACATTACAAATATTATAAAATCAATTGACATTCTTATTAGTATAAAAATATAATAATTTGGAATTCTATTTAAGATTTACATTACTTTACTTGCACTAATGAATGACACAATACATACTAACAAGATTATTGGAATGGCCACGTCATTGAAGGGTTAATGGCTCTAGTTATGGTAGAAATTTAAATATCATGGGGAGGCACCTCCTGACCCAGCCATCACTGAGAATTATGCAGATTCAAATGGGACCCACACAGGCTTTGATTTCCCCCAAGGATTGATGAACAAGTAGAAAATAATAGAAAGTGACAGGAAGCAGATGACTGAGGTCTAATTTAATGTCATTCTAAAAGACAATATACCTTAAATTGGCCTTAGGAAAATTATGGGTTACAAACAAGAGAACAGAAACATGCACTTTTTCATTTTAGTTCACTAATTTAAAAAGTAATCCTTTGAACAAATGAACACTGAAACAATTGTCATTCGGCAATGAAAAATTGCCAAACTTAAGTAGGCATACTTTGTTTGCATAATTTGCAATTTATTGGAAAAAGCTGTAATCTTAAGAGGGAAAACCTATTAAATAAAATAATGAAACGATCTGGAGGATTTTATGCAAATATTAATTTGAGATTGTTATGAAGACAAAGAATTGATAGTTCTTAAATAGTATGATAAAACACAGTGAGGATATGCTCAGGAAATGTTTGCCATTTTAGTAATGGATTAGCTACACATGCACTTAGCTAGAAATAAAAATATGTTGAAAAGATTTTTCTAAGAATAAAGCTAGAGCATTTTACTACTTTTGATTAGTAAAGATCAGAAATGGCCTTCTACATGCCAAAATTAAGCGTAAACCATACTTTAATTCAAATCTCCAAGATTTCAGTAGGTGCTGTATGTAATGTGTACTTACATTATTTCACATTACAGAAGTCATTAATATCAACATCTGGATAATCTGAAACAATTCAATTTTATATCATAAGTATTTGAGACATATTTTAATAGAAACAGCACTTGACATATTTTTACTTCAGTAATTATGCTATTAATTCTGCTTTTTTTTTTTTCATTTCTTTATCATTGAATAGAGGTATCTCAAATCAGGTACTTGCTCAATAATTGTCCTAAATTCACCACTGATTTTTTCTCAGCTAGTATGTAAACATAGGAAATTACTTTTGATAAAAATAATTCAAAATTTATTTATATAGCATCAAATTAAAAATCTAACAGCCAGATATAATGCTTTGGAAAGGCTTACTGTAACACACTACAGCATTGCCAGAAAAGATACGATGATTTTCTCTAAAACATGCAGGCTTCTTAATTCATTTTTTAAAAGGGGCAAATACCTGCTTTTAAAGCATGTACAGATACCCTGTCTCACAAAGAATCACAGGCTGCCTATTATGATCAACACAGGAGAAAGAAAAGTGCATTGCGCAAGTACTCCATCTGCAACTTCATCACATGGTGAACCTGGAGGCATCTCAACAGTGCGAACAGAACCGCCTCAGGAATCTACAGAGCAGCCAGATGCCAGCCCTGGAAAAATATGTAATATTGCATGATATCTGCATCAAAGAGAAGCCGTAAGACCAGTCAAATGTTTAGGGCTGAACAGAAGCCTAATACTTGCATAGATTTTCATTATGGGTAGTGTGATTTTTCCTTTAAGCATAAGTTAAAAAGTGTGTACCCCCAAAAGTTTCCTGAGAAAGAGCTATGTAAGGCAGAAAACATACGTTGCAAAATTCAACTATATTATGTTAACAGTAAACCAAACATAGCAAATAAACTAGTGACCATACCAAAATGTTTGTATGTTTTAAATCGTATGTGAAAAAAAATGGCTTTTGAGCTAGTTTCTCCCTTAAGAAGAATACTGCACATATTTTACAGACCAAGCACAGCAACAACATATATCTGTAAGATCCACAAAAGTAATTATTTTCTAAAAATCTATGCTTTATGTAAGTGGTGAATATGATTTTTTAAAAATGAATTAAGGCCAGAATCATTTTTATTTACACTTTTCTTAAAAGACAGCAGGTTTCCTACAAACAAAAACGTACATAATTTAGAAACAATGTAAATACTATTACCATTGGAAAATAGTCCCTTGATTGTTATATTTCCTGACATCAGGTTGTTTTCCTGCATGTAATGTCCATTGTTCAGTGACATTTGCGGTAATCTTCAAAACTAAATTTTAGTTTATATGACATAAGAAATATATAATTTTATTTAAAGAAAACACAGAGAAAGAGGAGGAGGGGAGAGAACTAAATATAGTAACATATGCTAGGCAAATGGTCTAACAAATCTGAAAGAGTTAAGGCTTCAACATACAGCTTTTACAGACCTCATTCACTGGCCATCCAATTTATTGTATATTGTCCAAGCCCTACACCTGGATGAATTGTTGACTACAACTCAGGAAGACCAATCTGCCCAAGGGACTGGTGGTAACCAAGCAACAGAATACCTGGTGGATACTTTGTCATATGACAAAATTTCTCACAAAGAAGGAGTGGCCTAAGAGAAGGGAGATGGAAGCTTCTTTAAATGGCACCTTCCTAACCAGGGCGTTAGGCTTGAGAATCTGCCTTGCCATTTGTGGTGGAACTTCATAGCTGGAGTCTGTTTCCACTCACAGCCAAGGTGCAGAAGAATCTCTTCATGATTTGAAACACCTTCTTACCTGTCTTTAACCGTGTGCCCAGTTCTGCATACCATTACAAACATTTTTGTGTTTAATGTGGCACCTATTTTAGATAAGACTACAACTTTAAGATTAACATCAATTATCACAGAGAAAACAGTACCGAGAAAATAGAGCACCTGATATCTACTGTAATTTCCAAGACAGAACCTATGTGTTTTAAGGCTTGGTGCAAAGTGATACCTGTAGTACAACTACTGCTTTCTGTGTTTTACATAAAGCTGCAGAGATGGTGTATCAATCTAGAACAAAAAAAAAAAAAAGATGTGGGCACTAGTTTAATTTCCTTGTTTTGCTCACAAAAGCAGAGAAGGGTTCACATAATCAGTTTAAGCCTTGTCAACTATACATGGGAATTTCTCTGCTATGCAATTTTCTGTTTCTCAGAGAATTATATTCTTAAACACTCCTGTTCAATGCTAATAAGATATACAACATACATTCACTTGGGAGAATGAATGAATTGTAAGCTAAAACATTACAATTCAGAAACAATTTAGTTGGTATGACCAAGAGACATAACCAGAAGACTGTCCAAATTAATTAGTGTTTTTTATAATGTTAACAAACTGTCTGTTTATAGACAAATCAGCACCCTCTGAAGAAGGTCGTCTATCTCAATCCTAAAAAAGACACAAAAATTGGCAGAGCAGATAGTGGCAGCTACCAACACCATGAGTACAGAAGCAATCTGTGAAAATAACTCTGCCCTCTAACCAAGCAGTTAACAAGACATATCTTTCAGTTTTTCACTCTTCTGCCGAGCATGACTACTTGCATACTTAATTTCCTACCAGTTGGAATTTCAACAAAACAGAATATTATCATTCCCTCCATTGTAACTTGAGTACCATATGTATAATGCATCCATATTTGTCAAGTTAAATTGAACAAAAACATGCCACAAAGTAAAATTAAACTACTGCAAAAAAATAAAAAGTTCATTTTTTGTAAGTAAATTCAGGAGAAACCATAGGTTTGAAAAAGCTGACAAGCAATCAAGATATAAAGAATAAAGAACAACTAAGTATACTTTTATTTTCAGCTTTTGAAGGATCTAGACATGAAAGCCTGACTATATTATCATACAAACTCTTCCAAATATTTCCATATTCATTAATGGATATTCATTAATATATAGATGATATTTTATAAATAAAACTTTATTTATAATAGTCCTTATATTAATAAATAGCTTATGCAGAGTTTCAAAGAGAGTCCCATCATCTTCAAAACTCATTAATTCAAAACATTCATATACATTAATATGGGCTCACATTTTACCAGGTAATATGACTATTACAAATTGGAAAATGAGCAAAGAAGGTTTTATTATTTTCACATTTTGTTTTAACGGACAGAGGAATAGATAACATTGTAGAAAATATTAATTGGAAAGGTTAAGTAGTTACTGAAAGAACTACTGAAGCCTTATGCGACTAGAAAAAAATGGGTGTGACCTGCAAAGATCTCAAAGTGGTTGATGCTAATGGAACAAGCCTAACAACAAAAAGCAGATGTACTAACACAAAATGTGCAAGTCTATATTATGAAGGCAGCAAACACAGTAGAAGACTATATGACTGGAATGTAAGTATTGAAAAGCATGAGTTTTTCAGAAAATACATATGAACAAATGTAGTGAGGTAGCACTGTACATTAATGATGAAATATAACATGGTCTGACCTAGAAGTAAAACTCAAGATACTTAATACATGAAGGATAATAAAATAATCTTAAGTTTAGAATTTTGAATCCTCTGCTGTGTGTACTTAAATATCCGATAACAAACATTTTTAACAGATTTTTAATGGCAAAGAAGCCTTTAGATGAATAGAGAAGAATGACTATAAATTATCTGAAAAAAAATCCATGAAACTAGAAAGCACCCTAACGTGCCATGAAATAGTTTGAAATAATGTGCACCTTTTTTTTATGTTCAAATAAGAAACAAGACAGATGCAGATAAGGGATACTGTCGTGGTTAAAGCAATGAAGAACATCTCACAAAAAGAAGAAGCAAGAGGGATTTTGCCTAGTCTAGCAAAAAAAAAAAAGGCTGAAAAGGGGTATGACTGCTGTTTAAAAATATATGTAGAGGAGGTAAAGAGCAAAGAGGATGCAGAGCTTTTTCAGATAAATTCTATTAAACCAGGAAGAAATGAGTATTAAAGAGACATGAAAACTTTCAGAATGGAAATTAGAAGAAAGCTTCTAATCACTGGAGCAGTGAAGCTCTCAGACAGTCTTACTATAGCAAAACTGGACAACTGTTCCCATCTAGTAATATATACATTACAGTATATTTTTACCTATGATTCTCCATATTAGAATAAAGAGCACAATGCTATAACAATTACATTTATAATCCAAACTACAAATAAATCTAGACTTCAAAAATTAACTAACTTCAATCAATCTTCTCTAAAATTTAATTTCCATCTAAGCTTTCCAACTGCACTTGCATTTTAATACATTCACATGCATTAAAACAGATGTCGAGCAGGTGTTTTCATTGATCTATTGTAGCTGAATGCGTAATGAATTTACATCCTAAACATGGTTGTCTGAATTGCACATTAATTAAATTTTTAAACAGTCCATGTGAATGTCCATTGTCATTAGCTTCCCCCTATATATGTCCCCTATTCCCCCCTCCCAGAAAGTATCCATCCAATTTATATATTAAAACTGAAATTTTACACAATATAAAAGGTTATACACTTAGAGTATCATTTTTTCCTTCTTCACATACCATTGCTTCCTTCTGTGTAGTCTTCTTTGAACACCAGAGATATCAGGATCAGTACGGATAATGGACTGCAAGTAAGCTTTAATGCAAAACTGCAGAGGTACATAAATTTTAGAACATAGATGCCCTGATTAAACGCTTTTAAAGAACTCAGTCTGGGAAGCAGGCTAAAACATGGCATGCTTTTGATCTTATTCTTACTTCTTACAGAAGTTTCTTCTTAGCAGAGCCTGATGTGATCATCAAAGCACTTCAAAAGAGGAGTGAAAAACTTGTGAGTGATGTAGTGGTTTGAATCTGTCTTGGGCATAGCAATCACAAAATGATAGAGTTTTTAATTCTTGGAGAAGTAAGGAGGAGGGTCAGCAGAACTGCTACCTTGGACCTCCCCTCCGGAGGGCAGACTTTGGCCTGTTTAGCAAACTGGTTGACAGAGTCCCTTGGGAGGCAGTCCTGAAGGGCAAAGGAGTCCAGGAAGGCTGGACATTCTTCAAGAAGGAAATCTTAAAGGTGCCATCCCTGTGAAAGATGAGCTGGCGGAGAAGATGACTGGCCTGGCTGAAGAGAGAGCTTTGACTGAAACTCAGAAGAAAAAAAGGAGAGTTTGAGAGTTTATGACCTTTGAAAGAAGAGGCAGGCAACTCAGGAGGACTAGAAGGATGTTGTGAGGTGATGGAGCGAGAAAATTAGAAAGGCTAAAGTCCACCTAGAGCTTAATCTGGCTACTGCTGTAGAGAAATACCCACAGAAGACAATAAAAAATGTTTCTATAAATACATTAGCAACAAAAGGAGAGCTAAGGAGAATCTCCATCCCTTATTGGATGCGAGGGGGAAACACAGCACCAAAGGATGAGGAAAAGGCCGAGGTTCTTAATGCCTTTTTTGCCTCAGTCTGCAATAGCAAGCCCAGTTGTTCTCTAGGTACCCAGCCCAAGTCTTATGAGGAGCGGCTGAAGGAAGTAGGATTGTTTAGCCTGGAGAAAAGGAGGCTGAGGGGAGACATTATCACTGTCTACAACTACTAGGTGGTTGTAGCAAGGTGTGTGCTGGCCTCTTCTACCAAGTAAGAAGTGATAGGATGAGAGGAAATGGCCTCAGGTTGCACCAGGGGAGATTTAGATTGGATATTAGGAAAAAAAAATCCCACAAAAAGGTCATCAAGCATTGGAACAGGCTGCCCAGGGAAGCAGTTGTGTCATCAGTCCTGGAGGTATTTAAAAGACTTGTAGATGTGGTGCTTAAGGATATGGTTTAATGATGGACTTGGCAGTGCTAGGTTCACTATTGGACTTGATGATCTTAAAGGTCTTTTCCAACCTAAACAATTCTATGATTCTATGATTCGGGGCTACCTGGACAAACAAGGAATGTCAGAATTCTGGTAACTAACAAAATTCACCTTTTCTTCTGGCAGGCAATACCAAGACTCTACTAAAAATCATCCTGTGGAGATGTGACATACTCATAACAGAGAAACAGTACACAGACAACCATTCTGCAGTAGGAAGAGGTGGATATTTGGGTCTCTCCCAATAGACACAGCAAGCTGAAGTCCTTTCACTCCTCTTCTGAAGTGCTTTGAAAATCACATCAGGCTATGCTAAGAAGAAAGTTTGCTTCTGCACCAGTGAATAGTTGGCATCTTTGACTAAGAAGCCAACTCATTCTTGCAATAAATATGCAGAATTATAGATATATAATACTCATATACTCTGCTAGTTAACCCAATGGAACTTTGACTTTCAACAATTGCTGTCTTTGAGAATCCGGGACATAAACTGGGGAAAAAAAAATTCCACTTACCTAGAGATCATGTGACATGTCTTTTTGTATACAAGACATTAGAGTGTGACAACTGGATAGACGGCACAGAACTCAGATGACCTAGCTGTATGAAACAGAGCTGTGACGGCTCAGGGAAAAAATTCACAATGAGGAGTATCGGCAAGTCATTTCTTTGCTACAATGTGTACACCTGAATGGTACCAGGATACAGATGTTTATCACTAATTCTGGACAAAAGACTGCAGCTCATAAATCAGATCTGAACACAACAGGGCTGCAGCACTCTGAGATGGGACAACAGAACTCTCTAATATTCTGGATGCTCTTAAGAAAACGTTTGGTTAAGCCAGCACAGTCTGGCAGTCTAGCACTTAACTATTTTCAGATGTACAAAGTTAAATAAGGTATTGGTCTATTTCTTATTGTGCAGCAAGACAAAAGGAAAGATGGATTTAGTGTCATTTGCTAGAGACATAAGTTTAGAAATTATTTATTTTAATGTCCTTGAAACATGCAAGTCACCATAAATTGAGAAGACAGGTTTGATTTACATCCCTTGTTTATTTAAAACAAAATCTGAATTAGTTTGATTTTTAAATTGTAATATTTATTTTGTTAATACTGAATTTAAGTAATTCATAAAGATTCAAAATGATAAATGCAGTAGATTATTTAAAAATAATAGAAACAAGTTTAAAAAATCTTTGGAAAAATGGACAAATTCCAAAGTATAAAATAGTAGGCTTTTAAATTTTAATAAAATTATGATATAAGGTACAGGAAACTACATTTGTGTGATATTCACTAAATTAGTATATGCACTGTAAACAGGTCTGGTCTTTTTGGATCCTTTAGGCATTACAGGAATAAATTAAAATTGATTTATGGAAATAAAACCATAGCATGAAACAAGCATCTTTGAGAAATGCACAACTTCATAATATTTCATTTGTACAGACTTAAAGTCCTCATGTTAAAACTTAAATAAGTAAAGTTTATTCAGTGTGTTTGAAGAACCCACATAGAATATTTCAGGACTCAATTATTTAGAATAATTGAAAAGATAAACCAGAGTGGTATATGCAAATCAAAGGAAAAAAGAGAGAAATAAAGCAAATAAAATCTTCAATTTCATCTTTTGAGTCTTTTCTTTTTTACATTCAGCGTTTAAGCTAGTCAATAATTACCTTTGAGAGGTTCTAACAATTAAAGAATAACATTGATTAATTAGGAAAGAAAGTGAAGAATACTAATCAATCCTAAAGACAGTTTTTCTTCTCCCACCTCAAACCTTTTCATCACCCAGAAACAATGTGTTTTCTATACAGTTCAGATTCTTTTAAAAAACATTCATATTCTTGTCCATTCACACAAAACTCTCTTGGAGAGCATTGTTTTGGGAGGAGTGGGTGGTAGGCAGGGGGCACAGGATGTTGAGAGAACAGATAGGATGTCAGGTGAAGATGGAATGCTGTGCCCTCTCTAACCAGCTGAAGACTCTGCATGATTGTTTTCTTACAAATAATACCTGTGGGTGTTGAAACAGTTCAGGGAATCTATCAAACACACCCTTTCACTTTGCTGTTGTAACTCTATAAAATTTATTCTAATTTCAAAAGAATCTCGGCAATAGTACCTGTAGGTGGTTGAGTAATTTAGAGAAAATCTGTCAAACCTACTTCCACTGACTTTAGCAATAGAATTCTGTAATTACTCTCAAAGTCGTAACATGCAACGAGTTATTTTCAGTATATTCAGAAAGTTCTAAACTGAGCTTTTTATTTTTATTTTAGTGACTTTTAATAAGCTTAGTGGAAGAACTAACTCAAAGAGTAGGTCTAATAAATGTACAGCATTTCATTTAACTCACAATAAAGAAAAAAAAAGTCAGTGCTGCATTTAGGTAACAGGACACTACTGCAAGTATATCCCCATCTTTATGCAGGGAGATAGTCCACATTTTGCCATTGTAAGCCTAGTTATACTACAAGAATCTCTGAGTGTCCCCAGACTCAGGCACACATTCAAATGACTTTGTTTAACAACCTACCTTTTGTCAACTGAGCTAAATGAGTGAAGGTTTATTCACTTATAGCCCATGGCACATGTGATGTAATTTGACTTTACGCTATCCCTAAAGAAAGAAAGGTAGTCTGAGATGAACTAAAATAATCTCCATTTGCATAAAGACAGATAAAATACAGGAATTTAATAATTTGTCTGACAAAGCCCTAGAACCTGGATTCACATGATCACAATTATTTTATACATCATCAAAGATAGTCTATCTTAAGACTTTTGAGTTTATGAATTCTAAATTCTCAAAAAAGGCAAGTTCATAGTTCTGTGCAGAGACGCATTTCTTTCAAATATGTACAGGCATAGTTTTATGGTAATCCAATTATCCAAGACTGGCAATAAAATGGAAGGTAACAAATTCCTTTTCCCTTTCCTGCCCTGTCATCACCAAAGAACCCATGTCCCATTTGGATCCACCCAGTTATACAGGAGGCACCTCAGCATATCACAGTTTCAAAAGGTGAACTGGTTTGTGGTCAGTGAGGCTTAATCAAATATGAGTGGCAAATGCATTGGGCAAAGATATTGGACCCTGCTATAATTAAAACTTCATTAGTCCCAAATTGTCGCTTAATTTCTAATTTGCAAAATAATATCATCCCCCATCTGTGGTCTACGTTTTGACTAATACGTAATTTTTTAGCGTGAACCATATGTCTCTAGCAAACATTCATGTTCAAACAGAGAGAAGGAAAAAATAATAGTAGCCCATGGTGGAAAACAATCCAGAAATGACAGTTCTAAAGTATTCCTTTAACTTCTTCCCACAATTTCAGACAGATTTCCACCATTTACTCTTATTTTCTGTGCAGAAAAAATTCACTATTAAATTATGGTGAAAAAGTATGGGACAGTGTTAGCAAACTACCTCATCAGAGGAAGAGCTACCTCATCAGACATGTGAAACATGAGTGCTGTAGCCACTCCTGTCACAATAAAGCTCTGAGAAACTGTGTATAAATTACATACCAAAGTTGAAGGAAAACAGAAGCAATCCCATTCTTGCTGTTTATAAAAAGGAAAAGATTTAATCAATCATCCTCTTAATAAACGTGCTATATCTGTGCACCTAGTCACATTAGCCTTTTCTATGCAAAGAAGTTTTTAACTACCCGGTTCTCAATAATCTCAACCATTTATTTTTTTAACGAAGTAAAACACTGCTAGATTGTTGAACTCAACAAGCCAATCCTTCATGCTTGCTAGACAGAAATGTTGGTCCCGCATCTTGTGAAAATACATGTCCGAAGAATTTAGGATTTCCAATCATTGCCCTGGAAGTAAAACTGTCTCTAGATCTAAATTAAGTTTTATTTATTTGAAATGCAATATGGCATATAGTGGAAACTCTTTATATGTTGTATCAATCAGGTGCTATCCATTTTAAAAGGAGAAAAAAAAACCTATTTAACATATCAAAATAATTTTCTTACAAGATAAATAGCTCAGAGACAATTCCCCTGCAATGTATGTTTATGAAAAATCAGCAGGAGCCATTTATGGTCTCATAATACATAAATCAACTGAAAGAACACTTGGTCAGAATCTGAAACATCACATTAACTCGCTGTGATTACAAAGCTTCCGTTATCCCCCTTACAGGTGTCAGATCATTGCAATGTTATAGTTTTTGTTAGTTGCTGACAACAGATAAATCTATGTGGATAAGAATTGTTTCTCAGATGCATTTAAATGGTGGTTTACGGGGGAAAAAAAAAAATTATGTTTATATTACCAAATGAAAAAGCAGAAAAAATACTAAAAATTGTCTTACTTTTCCTGACCTAAACAATTTTGTGACAAGGCAAATGAACTATTCCACATAGACAGACATACGTGCCACTAAGTGATGGAAATAAATAGGGCTTTGAAATATCAATGTTTATTTTTTCACTACAGCTTTTGCTTTCAGAATAATTACCTATGCACAAACTCTAGATGGCAACATTGCACTTACTGTATTACTAAAACAAAATGTCACACTAAGTCCCTACATATCCTCTTTATCAACATTTTATGTGCCACAGATCTATAGCCTCTTATTATAAGTGTAATGAAGCAGAAGTTATTGAAGCATTTTATTGATTGCTCAGATCACAAGTTTACTGTCATACTGAATTGGCACCTTACTTGCTGAAGCAAACTGCTGACACCTTTTTAAAAAAGTGACAACTACATCTATTTCATGACCAGAAATCCATTTTCATCTCTATCAAGACAAGAATGCAATTTTCACTTCATTTAACTGATGTTAGGCCTGCTCAAGGCATGACACTTAGAAAAAGACACAAGTTTAAGGTTCTTAAAATACTTCTGGTAACTAGAATGCAGCTCAGTTGTGGGAAAAATTTCAACCATCACTCAAATCTATAAACGATACAACATTCTAAGAATCACTTATCCAAACTATCAAGAGGGCAGTTTTCTCTTTCAATTTCAAAATTACTGAAACACTATTTTTATAGTCTTTTAATAAGAAGCTATGCTGAAATATTACAGTTTTCACACAGAATCTTGCTGCACACAAAGTTCACTTTAATATGGGATTATTTCTTGAGTGGTCTCTACACAGGTCAAACATACCAAAAAAAAAATCTATTTTTGTGTATGACCTATAAAGAAGGAAATAAAGATACTTAACACCTCTTCGACAGTGTGAGTCAATGTCATATCAAATTAGAAAAACAGAAGTTGGAAGGCAAAGGAAACGAATATTTAAGTTTAAAAAAGGGGTAGGGGGTACTGAACAGAGACAATGATACTGAAGTTATTTTAAGAATACACGTTCAAAAATCATAAAAACACAAACACAAGACTAGGTTCAACTGGAAATAAACTTAAGCATTTTGGTGAATTTCTTCCTTTGCTTCTAATAGTATCTAATAATTATTATGCCAACTTCACCAAAATATAATCTGAAAGCAGCATTATAAACAGGGTAAGTATTGTTTGGTACAATTTTCTGATAACTCTATGAACTAAGTACTTTATAAAAGTATATAATTTGGTTTTTTCTCCCAGACAAAACCCCTGAAAAATGATTATACCTAACAGCTAGTTTATATTTTATGTGTAAGGGGGGAAAAAAAAACCAAATAAGAGTAATTAGAAATCTTACTACACAATGTAATGACTGAAATCTGTGAAAACCAATTGAATAGTGATGACAGGTGTGTTTCTTATAAAGTACAAAAAAAAAAAGAGAAGTTATGGAGAAAAGCTTTTGTTTGCGTATCGTAGATGCATTCAACCTCCCATAAGTACTTGAGTCAGCAGCTTCAAGAGAATGATGCAAGAAAACAGAAGAAATATAGTATTTATTTTTTCTTTGTTCTGGAATTTGCAGTATTTCAATTTTTTTTTAAGTCAATAATGTTTTTACGGATCTGCACAACAAAATTAAGAAAACCGTATGAATTATTATGTTTATGGATGTAGCTTAGAATAAAAACAGCAAAACTATTGGATATACACTTTTGAAATAGTACGTTTAAGCTAGTGTTCCCACAGCTGAAATGGAGAATAGTAGAATCAGTCAATAATTTTATTCTCTCTTGTTTTCTTGTGGGTGTTTTGCCTACTAGCTCCATTACTTTAATGTAATGTAATTTGCTGTGGTTCAAATGATTAATTACTATTACTGTAAGTTCTGCTAGATCAAACTAATGAACATTCAGCACAATTTCCTGTTACTTCTCATCCCAGCTCAGTCTCCTCATCCCCACATATGACACACTTCCAGTAAAAATAACAGCACACAGAACAGAACCTTAGGACTGGCTGTTTGTTAACTATCACATTGAAATTTTGCTAAACCCTTGTAAGTAACACATGCTCAAAACCATTTAAATATACTTAAAGCAACTTGTGATTCTCAAATATTTATACGTAGACATTTTCCTTAACAAATCTTTGCTGTGGCAATGATGAGATAATGCTTCTATTTACCTGTTCATCTACATTTTATATTATTTAGTAAAGCACAGATCAACAGTTTTAATTCAGTTCAATTCTAAATGAAGAAAATGTTTAAAAATCATTAATATCATTTTAAAAGGTATTTGAGTCTTCTCTTTTGGCCTCTGTTTAGCTGTGCTAGGCCTGTGAATGACAGCTTCCCTGCTTGAAGCATACAGAAAGCACAGCCTTCCTCATTCACTGTCAGTACTATGGCCTTTTCACACGTTCCCTCCACAGCAGTGTTTGTCCCCAAACACTGGAACCCAGCACAATGGCATTCCTACTTCAACACCCCCACCAACAGCACCAGTACATATGAAGAATGCTAATGAGATGGACATCCCCCATCTCTGAAAGTGTTAACTATATCCCATACTATCAGACATAATGGTATTTCTATTGTTATGCATTACATCTCATTTAAAAGCCATTTCATTTTGGCAATGCTTTTTTTCTAAAAACATTTTAATAGAAACTATAGTAGCTTGACAAAAAGATTTAAAAATGTCTTACGTGCATTCACCCAATTGAGTGCATTATACGTGTAATGAACTGATTTTAACCAGATATATTTGGGGATCTCAGAAATTCCAACAGACACCAAAATAGGATCTTTAAAATAGCACAGCAAAAGGCTAACATCTGAAATATTTACAGCAGAATAATTCTAACAGTACAGTTGTTTAAATTTTACTTTTTTGTTAGAAAACTGCATTTTGCAGTCACAAAAGTCATGGCATTAAAATGTCAGTATAAGCTTTGTCAAGATTTTAGTGAAGTTTATAGCTCATTATAGAGATATGTAATTGGAATTATAAAGCATTTAAGGGAAAAAATAGGCTTTTGTAGTACAGTGTTTATAAATACATATTTTCTTCCTTTCTCTTTTATTTAGAGAGAAGCACAAACTATTTCCCAGACTTCAAGTACTGTCTCAGTATTACCTGTTTTACTTCTCCTATATTATACTCAAGAAATACTATCTGAAGAATACTGATTTTCCTTGTTAAAAGGATACAAAGACTACAGCAAAGAGATGGTAGCTCCTCAGCGTTTTCTTCATCTGAGTCAAGAAGCAACAGAGTGATTATAAAGACGACACTGTGCAACCAGTGCACAGTGTGGACCAGAAACCATGTATTGTTTTAATTCAGTATATGCATTTTAAACTCAAGTCCAGATGGATTTTAATAGAAGTACATGTATTAGCATATTATTAGATGTACGTGCTATTTCATTTCAGCAGTCTTAGCAGAGTAATACTGAATCAAAGAATTTTCCTTTTTTTTTTCTTCCATTCCCTTTTTATTTAAATGAAAAGGCAAAGTAATTACAAATAATTCAAACGTCAAAATAACAGTGAGATAAATAGAAATAAAGAAAATATATTTAATGTTGTCAAGTAATGGCTAGATGTTATATTGCTATGAATACTGTATGCAGTCATCTGCATGATGTCGTCAGGCCTTAGCACAACAGGACAAAGTGACAGTATTTTGATTGAATGTTCTGGCTCTTTATTAGCGTGCATCCTAATCATATATCTGTATCATATCCCTGTGTGCTCCTTACAAAACAAACTTGTTTCAGTTATTTAAAAAAAAGGTCGACATAAGCAAAACATAGTAAGATTATAGTAAAAAGGATTGTTACACCTACAGTATAACATAACGTACAATTATTATAATGATTTCATTTATGCTCAGTATTAACACAACTTCAGTTAGAAAATGGGTGGAAAAATTAACAGAGAGACACTTTAAGCTGAATTATATGTCATAGCTTATCTTTGAAGTAATATAATTTAAAATAACGCAAGCTTTCAGCACATTAACTACACAAAACACTTAATGTCCTTGTGCTGTAAAATTTTTCATTTAAGCACTTAAACTAGTTTGAAATGTTTATTAAAATATTTTAATTGTAAGATTTTTGTAGGCAATTAACTGTCATAGCTGTACTGACATTTATCCTCGTAATGTAGACTCTTAAAAATGTCCAACATGGTTATACTAAATGTATGTCTATATGCAAGCCTTTCATTATAAAGAACCATTTGTCTTCAGAAGTGATTTCAAATCCATGAAAATTATTATATTTTTCTTGTCATTTACAATTTCCGACTGAACACTGCTGGATAATCACCAGAGGAATGATTAACATAAGTTAATTTACTGAAATGTCTTTATATGTTCTTTACAGAGAAGAGCAAAAAGTAGTAAATAAATGACTTGCATATGAATATTTATTTAGAAACTCCATTGTTTGTTTTGTTCTACTAATTACCATTATACTTGCTAAATACTTGTGTGCATTTTATATATTTTTTTTTTTGTAAAAGAGTAAATATTCTATGCTAAGGCACTGGAAAGCAATACATTTCATTTCTGTAGCTTTTGTGACAGGCAGCATTGTCTTAAAAGCGAAGAAGTATCAGCAGAAAGTGTAAAGATATTTCTCAGTTTTTAATATATCACTGTACTGACTCAGGAACATTTTGAAACAAGCTTTGCTTTTTATTTTCTTTTTTGCTTGTTTCTCTCTCACACACACATGTTCTCTTGGTTTTGTTTTTGTTTTTGTTTGATTTCTGCTTGCTGACCGCTATTAACTCTAGACAGGAATAGTCTCTTCCAAAGTCAATTCTCATTTCTCTTTATGGATCTGACAGCAGGAGGTGCTGTATAAACAGTGTGACTGACACTCTGCTCGCACCTCTCCTCCCCCTTCCCACACAGACTGGTAGCTTGACTATCTGATGCAGCCATTCTGAACTCTGGGGCCTGAGATCATTTTTGAATCTGAAGTTCCTAGCTCGTTGTTTAATTTCTATATAATACTTTTCCTGGAAAAACTATACATCTACTATTTTTATGAAGTACTCACCTAACCCTTAAAAATATGTACATCCTTACACATATAAAGGAACTTAAGTAACTATGCTGAACAAGATCAGTGGTTTTTTACTTATATTTCCTAAAATAAAACACCTGATTAGTGAAAATAAATCATCTGATTGCTCCCAAACTATCAGACAGTATACTCAGTATCAGTTTACTACCATTTCTTCACATTAAAATGCATTTCTGGCATACATATTTAATGGCACATGTATAGTCATTAAAATATTGAGGGTTTAAAATATTATACATTTATTTAATTTTTCGTAATGCAACACCAGTTATACTTAGACCTGTTTTATTTATTTATTCAAAAAATTTTCAACTAAATAATTATTTAAATTAGTTTTATGGGAAGATCTATGAGATCATTAAAAACTACATGTGCAGAACAAGCAATGAAAAATGATTGCTTTAGAGAATTTCCACATAAGGAACATCACAGCTAGGCACAGTATGCAGCAAGAAAAGATGAGACATATGACATCCTACACCAAAAGAGAGACACAATTAACTCCTTTAATGTTGGCTTTGTAATTATAGGAGAAGCATTTCATTTCCTAACAGGCACTGCAGCTTATGCAATGTATGTCACACTTCTTTATGACACAGTGCCAATCATCGGTTTTACACAATTAGTACATTTGAAAATGAAAACAAAAAAGCAGACTTTTAAAGAGTGGGACAACTCACCTGTTTGCAACAGTTTGCAGACTTTAATCGTTGGTGCAGGACCAATAGAACTCCTTGAATACAAATCTTTGCTCCTGAGAGGCTGAAACCTTCTCTCTTGAAGACCCATACAGGTCCACACAAAGGTGTGATGGAATTTTGCAGGCATCTGTCAAGCAGAGGAGCTATGCAAAGAAAAGAAGAAAAAGGAAAAAAAAAAAGAAAATGCATTCTTTTGACCCAACTGAAATATACAGCCTCTAACGCAGCCTCCGCATCAGAACTAACTCTTAATATCTATTATTTATATCTGACCTCGGTTAAGTCTTGGAAAAGCAACTCCTGCATTTCTAGTGGCCACCATGAAGGACGCATTTATATTGAGACACCCCCCATGAAAGACTCATAAGCTTCATAAGCACACCTGAATAGTTCTGAAGTGCGCCTAACTAGCTGCACAGAGTGTCATGGTGTGCACTGATTGCCTTATCTTCTCATTTATCACAGATGAGTTGGAACCAACCTTGCTGAAATCTACTTGCATTGTCCTGATAAAATTGCAAGATCCATGTTGTTTCTGTATACAGTTTCCTGTTGAGGAGCTTACAAATACCGACTGTATCATAAATGGTAGCATTCCTAAAATATAATCAACACTCTCACAAGCCGGTTTATTATAACCTTCTCACTGCCTCTACTCAAAAAACACCTAACGAATGAAGATGCTCAGTGTAGCTGTTTAATAACGAGGAAAGGTCAAAGGAAAAGATAGATAAAATTGATTCATGGCAATGGTCTCAACAAGATCTTTTTCTTGCTGTTCTTAGATTTCAAATCACTGTAAAGGTTGAAAGCATTCTCTCGATGGGACCTGATGTCGATATGTGTGACAAATAAGGGATGATTATTTTGGCTTCAGGCATTACTGAGACGCATGTACTTAGCAGAGATTTTTGTGTAAAGTATACATGGGCCTTTCTTATATGACAAAATAAAATAGCATTCAGTAGCATTTCATGCTTTTAGCTGATATTAGGGCAGGGCAGGGCAGGGCAGGGCAGGGCAGGGCAGGGCAGGGAAGGGAAGGGAAGGGAAGGGAAGGGAAGGGAAGGGAAGGGAAGGGAAGGGAAGGGAAGGGAAGGGAAGGGAAGGGAAGGGAAGGGAAGGGAAGGGAAGGGAAGGGAAGGGAAGGGAATTTTGTTTTGCTAATAATATACAAGAAAATATAAAAAATAATAAACTGTATAAAACACATTTGTGAACAATGTAAATAAAATTATGTACATGATTTTCCCATCTAGTCAACATATGGTCATAAAGATTCATATTTGTCATATAGATATAAATGTTGGATTTCCAAGGTACATAAATAGTTACAAAGAACTACAGGTTTTGTCAGAGAAAATACCAATGGGTGAATTATACTTTACATATTTCATTGAGAATAGGAGACAGACATTCCATTTAGATATGACAAATATTTAGTCTCACTCAGATGTGAGAACTGTTCACTCAGTTCTAAGAACAGACAGAGTCTGAACTAAGACCTTAGTTAAGAAACTTTCATATGCGAGTTCTTTTATAACTGGAGACTTTTGGACAAATACAGAAGGAAGGTATCATACAGTTAAATCCATCTTCAGAGATGAAGAAATAGGTAAATATGTAACAGACTGTACTTAGCCTCTGCTAAAGTCATTGTATTTTATGAATGATTTAAGCACATGGTTAAGAAAAATTGTGTGTTTAATTTTGTGAAAGGCATTACTTTTTAAAAAAATCATGTTAAAATCTAAGTCTTCTGACTCCCACAATTTTATTATATAATCTTATCATCTAGGTAGCAATTTTATTCATTCTCACAAAAATAATCCTGAGAGCTCCCATATAGCATGCTTACTTCTCCAGCAGATATCCTTGCACCTACTTCCATCCTGCATACTTAGCATAAAGTGTCTTCTCTGAATTAGTGGGCAAAGCCATTAAAATTTAGTTATTTAAATCCTATTGAAGTTGCTGTGTTATTTACAAGACTGTACAATCTCAGTTCAGCATAATACACAAATAGAAGAATAAATAAAACAACTACAACAGTTCTGGTTAGATTTAAAGGACTGTCTATATGGTTAACAAAACCCATTTAAGTAATCTCTTGAATGAAAACCTACCACGTGTTTCTTCCAAAGTAATTTACAATTGTCTGTAAGTGCCATATGTACTTTCTCTTTCTTAGAGAATCCTGTATCAGTGACAAATGGGAAAAGAGAGAAGCACCCTAAGAAGAAATGTGGAAAGATACATCCATGGGTTCAATGCTCTGCGAGGACTTAAGAAAAGAAAATGAGCTGAAACCTTGTGCATACTTAAGTTAATGATAAAAATCCCGTTTATCTAAAGGGAGACTAGACTTCACAAAATAAAGCTGATGGGGATTCACCGAACAAGGTTAATAAGCATATTAACATATTACCTACTCTTATTTATCTTAAAAAGTAATACTGCAAAACTTTTTCAAAATAAGCCATCAAAGTAAAGACTCCAAACCAGAATGCATACTATATAGCATGAAATATTTGCTTTAAAAACATTATTTGTCAGCATATGGCCATGCAATGAACATGAACAAAAACAATTTCAAGATGACAATCAGTGAATTAATACTTTTCCAGACTATTCTAATAATACTTCCTAACATTGGAGTCAGACATAAAATTAAGATTAGATGAGGTAGGGAATGAAGTGTGACCAGGAACACTGGCAGGAGTGAATTCACTTCAGGACTAAGCAAGCACTATCAGAATGAAATCTATGTTTCATGTTATGTGATGAGGAGTGGTTATAGTCATACTCAGTTCAAAAAAATAAAAGGATGAAAACCTGATGCCAGTGAAGTCTCTGGAAATTTTTCAAATCACTTAAGCGAATAAGGTTTTTACTCAGTGCTTTTAACTTAGTTACCCTTAGAAAATGGTTTAGAAAGAGAACTGAAGATAAACACAAGCAGTGCTGCTTTTCTGAGTGTGCAAGCAGAGTGAAACACAGCTGTGTTCACAGCTATGTGTGTACTGGAATTCGATGTTACATTTGAATACTAATTATAATACTATTAATTATTTTACCACAAATAATTTTAACACCAGTATAATGCAGCTGGGCTGATTCACCTTCTCTGAAGGCAGTGACCTTCAGGGCCAGTGAGGGGACAGTTCCATGACCTGCTGGGATACCTCAGAAGTGAACAGATCCAGTGTCACCTCTTTCACACATGCCTAACACTCCAATTAGTCCGTCACACTGAGTAACAGACCCAAATAATTTTCTATAAGTAATCATCATTTCCATAAACATAATCTGATTCTATCCATAATAGAATAGTATAAGTATCCATAATAGTATTTGCTTCATTCCACACTTAACCTTTTTCTTTCCAGATTTATAGTCTCAGGCATCTTGTATTCTTTTTTTTTTTACCCATTCTTTTGATCTCCTTTTTAAAATTCCGGAAAGTAATGGTATCTAAGTTATTAAGCATTCACTGCAGTATGAAACCATGTGTCCCTAGAAAGGGAAAGGAATAAAGATTTGATAGCATGGCAGTCATTTCAGAAGATTGTATTTTAACTAAGATATTCCATAAGTTTATTACTCTTGGTATCTGGTTGGTGATTCCAGAAGTTATCATTAGCACCATACACAAAAATTCACTGTTGCTCAAAAATTATTCTGGTTTAGGAATGTTTGTGTTGTTCTATTGATTTGATTCTATTTATTTGATAACTACATCAGTTATGCCAGAATAATAATTTTCAACAAACAGCTAGCTACTTCCAGACTTCCAGCAATTTTGGTGACTTACCTAAAACAAATAAGTTTGTTTTGAAAATTAAAAGAGTATCAACAATGAGTCTCTAAAATATCTCCCAACTCCACTAGAGTGCTTTGATATTATGGGTTTATACAGACCACAGTCTACAAACAAAGCTGAAAAGAATCTATAGGCAAAATTTCCCAAACGTTTGCAACTCTATTGCCAAGCATTGCATATTCCATTCAACATTGTAGCAGATCAAACATTACAAACATTGAACTATGAGGCAAGACTATGAAGGTAAATAACAGTGTGTTAACCATAGCAAAAGAAGACAAAGGCTAACCCTTGGAAAGGAGGTGCATAGGCTAACTAGTAAGGTTTAGGAACAACTCACCATGATGTATGGCTCTCAGGAGGTTAGAGATTTCATTATGAGGTACTCATGAAATTCCTGAGAGGGAATGATGACAAATGAGTCCTTGATTAGAAAGTGAAATAAAAAGGAAGGAAACTTCCTGGCAAGGGAAGCTGTGCAAAAGAAGGTAGCCAAAAGTTACGGAAAATATTTTAAATTATATACAAAATCCCTTTTCTTTATAATTTTAATGCGGAATTTAAAATACTGCATTAGAACCCATCTGCATTTTTTCTTTTTTAATTGAATAAATTTTCCCATTGCAGCAATCTTAGATGCTAGATATTCAGCCATGGATAAAAGGAGAATACCCGCGGATCCTTGCTCCTCAGCTAAGATGAACAGTGTAAATATACCTTTATTGCTTTTATTCTCTCCCATTGATTTTTTTACTTTATATCACATGACAAACATTGAATTTCCTTGAAGAAAATAATTGTTTTACAGTGTAATTTTACACTTCTCTGAAGAACAGAGATGAGAAATTTTCCCTAAAACAAAACCCAGAGATTTTAAATTGATGGAGATAATGACATGAAGCCACTGCGCCAAAAGGAGAGAAAAATCTGCTTTTTCATTTGTCTTGTCTTTAAACTTACTGAAAATTATAAGAGCATAGTGTTGATCAAATGGAGTGACAGAAAGCACAAAATGCAAAGCCCAGTAGGATATCCAGAAAAAGTAAGCAGAACATTTGTAAAGGAATGAGAAAATCACTCTCTGAAATCGTCACAAGAGGACTGCAGAAAAATAAAAACAAATCCCCCAAATTTCAGTTTATTAACTTTCTTCTTACTTAAACTCGTGACATTATTGGAGCATAAACATTAGTATTATGCAGAGTTCTTTTCCACATCAATTTCTCTTAGTAAATAACCCACAAAACAGAAAAAAAAATTAAAATAAGTAACAGTATGAGAATAACAGGAAATACATCATTAACATTTTTTTCCACTATGGGAAAAAAAAAATAAATTCTTTCAATATGATCAAAACACTAGAAATTCCTTTTATGCTTCCTCAGGATAAGGCTTTTCCTTAAGGTACTTTCAATATATACTGTATGCTGTATATATATTACACAGAGGGCATGAGATTGTGCTAGCATACACTGTCCTTCACTCTTTCCGATTTTTAGCAAACACCATGCAACCCTTTGTCCAGGGTAACTGGCATGCACTATCCAAAATTGTGGTTTATATAGGGAAACTGAGTGATGGAGAACATGCAGTTTCCTATGTTGTTTAAATTATGTCAGTGTGTTTTTATTCAAACAAAAACTAATCTAACAGCTGCTGTGTACTTTTGTTTACATGCTATATGTCAAATCATATTGTCCCTGAGGTACTTATGAGAGATGCTTTAGCAGTCATTTTCTTAAATACTGATGCCTATCCGAATTTGGATTTTTCCACCATTGAACAGAATGACAAGCACACGATTGCTGTACTTAAAGCAATCTTTCACAGCTGCTTTGCTTTTTCAGTGATCCCATTAAATTGACGGCATATGCCTGTGGGGTCTACAATGTTACAATACTGCTGAACAAGATGTTGATTGTACAACACAAATTTGTACAATAGAACTTGGCTTTGTTGTGGCAACCATTTCCTAGGTCATCCTTTCATTTATTTTCAACCTGAGCAAAATTTAATTTAAAAACTTATCTATCAATGTGACCTTTACTGAACGCCTGGTTATATTAATTGTTTAAAAGTGCAAACTCTAACACTCAGTGGTTAGTAGGCATGAAAACCTATGAAGTCTCCTCAGTTCCTAAAATGAGCATGAGTCATGTCTTTTCTTGAACTGAACGAAGTAGCTGTGCATTAAATATGCTGGCACATCTTCTGCTTGAGCAAGTGGACCGAAATGGTGTGAATTGTTAATGCCTTGCTGCTTTGGTTCACGGCTTGTGATTGATCATTTGTAACTATATCTACTCCTTGTTCCATGAAATCAAGTATGGAGTAATGGGTTCATCAGATTTTTGGGTTAAATTGAGAGTGAAGAGGTACTGTGTGTGGAAATAAGAGTTGCCATGTTCGGGGCTGGCCTTGTAACAGCATGGAATCTAAAGGCGATATTCAAAACCACTTCACTCATCATACGCTTACTGATTCTGAATAGGGTCCATTTGCAGGGGACATTTGGTAGTTTTCCAATACACTTTATGCCTCTTTCTCCACTTCTACCACCCTGCACTTTTTTTTTTTTAACTAGAATAGCTTATAACAGGTCAGCATTGAAAATTAATAGATTTAAATAACTTGCTATCCAAAAGTAAAAAAAGCCTCAGGTAGAAATGACTGTCCTCCTACTAATCCATGATACTACTTAAATATTAAGTAGCTTGCATGACTTGAGCTATAAAGAATTCAGTAAAGTTTTACTCAGTATTCAGAATTATAATCTCATATTGTGTAGAAAATTAGTTTTCCAGGCAGAAAGAAGGAGTTACAATAGCCTTAATTTTACTCCTGAGTCCATTCATGTGCAGGAATGACACGTATTTCCAGGCACTACAACATGGCTTGTGACTTTGCAAACAGCAGTGTGTGGGACCACAGCAAATACAAGCCAACAGCAACCAGAAGTGACAACTTGTGATGGCCTGCAGGAGAGTAATCACATTACAGTATCTCCACAGAACCAGAAAGGTAATGCTGTCAGTATCAAACTGGCTGCAACGCCAATGTTCAGTTTGTGCAATAGAAGCCTCACTATATTTACTGTGCTATCTCACCTCCTCTACTTGAATTTCACCAATTCAGAATAAAACATACCGATTTTTGTCCCTTGTGTTAAGACAATATATAAGAGCTATTTAATTACATGTGAATGTTTAACTTGGAATGAATGAATCACTCTAGTCACATGAAGGTTCTCCGTCTGCTCTTGTGCTGAAGTTCAGAAACAAAACTAAAATATGGACAAATTTAAGACCAAAAGAGAAACACGGAGTAATAACTACTATTGCTCCTTATTTAGCAGTAAAGAATGGAATGGAAGGGAATTAAACGGAAGAGAAGTGGAAAGGAGTGTACTGCAGGTATACATCTGTGTGTATGTGTGATGATTATAGCCATATTAAGACAAAAAGAGAGATACAGTAGTTTAGTTCAATTTTATCCAATCTAGGTCACATAAGATTTGTAATCTCTCTTCTTTGTTTAATATGTATCCTGATGAATGTAGGTATAGTCTACAGCAATCTGGTCAATACATAAGTTTCTTCATTAAGAGTTTTTGGAAGACTTCAATCCATGCAACACTGGAGGAATACAGAAAGCGATTATGAATCAAGAAGCTGCTTTTTTCAGAACTAATTTTTAAAGTTCTCTATCTTTTTCCTGCTTTTCTCCTCCTGTCTTTATGTTAGCACTAGTTTCTCCATTTAAGTATTTAATCAGGCTCTTTTTTAATTAGACAGACTCATGATGGTTTTGTTGGCTTATGATTGTTGTTGGAAAGCTTTCCCCCACTTATGCAAGGAGCTGTGCCACCATTTGGAAGAGTTTTATCAAGCCTATGGTAGTCTTTTATTACAAAACCAATAATTTTCCTGGGTATTTCCTTTTTTAAATTGTGACTAAATTGTGAGCATCATGCTCATCTCTATTTTCAAAACATTCAGTGCTGAAGCAGTAACAGAAACCTGTCCAGATGAAATTGCAGCAACCAGCCAATGAAAAGTCAAGAAGACTTTCTCAGCCACAGTATGCTTAGAAGCTGGTCAAGCTCGAGCAGCTTGCTCAGAGTTTTCTTCAGTGGCATTTTGAATGCCTCCAAGCATAAGACTCCGTAACATCACTGGGCAAACTGTTTTGACTACACTTACAGTAAATTTTATTGTCTCATGTTTCAGTGGGATTTCCTGCATTTCAATTTGTGCCCACTGCTTCTTATCTATTCATTGAGTACTACTGAGAAGAATCGGGATCCATCTTCTTTACTCCCCTCACCCCAGCCTATACTGGATTATACCTCTCCAGCTGCAGGACTCCGCACTTTCCTTTGTGGAACTTTATGGCATTCCTGTCTGCCTATTTATGCATCCTTTCTCCAGTAGTTTTTCTAAAGTGCAAAAGTTCTTTAAGACTTACAAAAAGAAGAAAAGGAACAATATATATTGCCTAATTAAATAAGCATATAATTTATGCAGAAGGTAGAGAAAGGTCTTGAAGAAAATGAGAATTAACCTTCATAATTATGACCTCATAGCTACTTAATTTCATTTAGGCAAAAGGTTCACTCCTAATGGACTACAGTTTGAAAAAAAATACTACCTATGAAGGGATATATTCAGATTTCCAAGTTATCTTTGGGAAAAAAAAAAGTAATTACAGTTAGAACAAAACATTATGTGTTTTTTACCAACTGAAGTAGTATGAAGAGAAAAAGACAAATTTAGATGCTTGTGAAAAATGAATCTACTTCTATCAGATGCTGTATGCATACAGGTAACAGGAGTTCTTCAAACACTTTGAAGTGTTTGAAGAACAGGAAGAGTTCTTCAAACACTATGTAAGATACAGAAGGAAGACTGTTATAAATTCTAATTAGTTTAGCCATTTAGCCACACAAAAAGATTAATACACAGTGCAAAATTTTTAATATGTACTCATAAACTATATATGGTCATAGCAGAAAAACAATATAATGTACCAATATCTTAAAAGTTACTAAGTGACTTCAGCAAAATACTCCTTGGCAGTAGAAAGTGTATGCCCTACTAGCACACATTTGACTTACATGAAGTGCTGCAGAAGAGAAAGAGGGGCTTCTTTTTCCCTACTACACCTCTTTGCTAACTACATATTCTGACTAGAGTGTGCATGCTTCGAACGCTTTGAACAAAAAGATATGCTAAACTCTAGAAAAGTCACAATTGCTTAATTTAATCTCTGATTCCCATTAAACATACAAATATATGCTTTTGTATGAGTTTAAAGTTTAATTCTAAATAATTCTTTATTCTGCTAGTAATGATAGAAACTCTTCTTTAGAAACATTTACAAGAACACACTGCAAACATCATAATGTTTTGGCTGGATGTATACCATCACAACAAGGGATATCACAAGCCATTTCTTGTGTCCACAGTCAAAGTCTAAATGTCACTTATTGTCCATGTCCACATGGTTTTGATTTTTTCTAGTCATGCATTACAGCTATTGTTTTAGAGAGAATCCTCCCACTATTGGGATTTCATGATGAACCAGGTTTTCAGATTGAATAACATAAATACTCCTTAGTCAATTTAAAACATGTATTACTAGTAGCATCCTTTTAAATACTACTTTTTTTTGCTATACATACTTCAAAATAATTGATTCCTGAATATTTAGTTTACCTTTCTCTAGTTTGTACAGAAATCATAATATTTGAAAATATACACAATAGCTGTTTTTATATTGTGCAAACTCTGCACTGAATGTAAATTTTATGAAAGAGGTGAATCATTACTACGGGAGTTGTGTCATTAAAGCAGAAACTGTCACTGAAATGATGCTAGTGAAATTACCTGTCATTCTTTGGAAGAAAGTCTAAGATAGGTAGCACACAAGTTACTTTTTGATGACAGAAATGGCGATACTTTGACCAGGAGAAATTCATTGTTCATGGAACTGTTGAAAATAAAAGTCAAGAGGAAAATACTAATGACATTGTTCACCCATCATGCCTATTTCAGGTCAGTCAGGTATATATCTTAAGCTGTTTTTTTCAAGGCTTTCATAGTATGAGCCAAAGTTTGAGGAAAAATTTTATCAGTCTTGTAAATTTTAAGAGGAACATATCCAGTTTTAAAAATCCCACATTCAACTGCAATAACACATGTTATTGTGAGTGGAAAAAAACACATCTCATACCTCAACAGAATCCACATTGCACACCAAACTTAGGAGAGATCCTGCCTCTACAAATAAATACAATTTAAAATAAGACAAAGAGAATACATTCTCAATAAAGTTTTGGTTTTCCTTAGGTTTGGTATTTTTTTCCTTTTTTCCCCTTTCAACTGTAATTAGAGTAGCTTTGATGCTGTTCTAATATGCATACACATAGAACTGTTTAGAAGGTGTTCCCTGCTACATAGGATTGCTAAAATACAATATGCTTCCTCCCCTCCTTGCCCATTTTTGTGCACGTTTGCTATATTTGGGCCCAAATGCCATATTTCTTACCCAGTTCTAACCTAACTCAGAACACTTTTTCTGGCAAAGCAGAAGATGGGAAAACATGTAGATATATTAGAATTTCTTACAATGGAGTCAAGATCCTGCAATAGTTGCAGTTTCTAATTCTTTACAGTTAAAGGTTCCTGAGCTTTCTAGGCAGCTCCCTCACTGAAAATATCCATCTCAAATAGAATTGGTAGAACCAGGTTCAAGTCTAATCAGAACCAAACAGAATGTGGACTTGTACTCGCGTCTCCCTTCCAAATTCTAGTCTCATATCTCTGTCTTAAAAAATGTTTGGAAAGATCTTAGCTCAGTAGACATTTTAGACATTTTCTAAACTTCAGCAGGACAGAAAAACTGTTCCATACTAGTTGAAATAAGAAAGAAATAGGAAAAAACCCGCTATTTATCTTGTCTCTTCTTTCAAATTTTCTAAAGATATTTATCATTCTTTCCAATTTTAATTGCATAAAGATAAACACTTTTAGCATGAAAAAAATACTTTCCTTCAATGAATTATTAATCCTATTTGATATACATCAGTATATTGATTGCTATATGGGAGATGAGCAGTTCTTCCATCAGAAGCCTGTACAGTGACTAAACGGAGATGGGAGGAGGACTGTGAAGATTGCACTGTCTGGAAAATTTGCCTTTCTGAGTGCTGAAACAGAGATAGCAATTGTTCAGTGTGTCCTTTTTTCTCATTCATTCCGTGATACAGATCTAGCATAACTGAAGTGAGAATGTTACAACTTTTGCCAGGGTTTCAGAACAAAAAGAATCAAACATCCTTCATTTGCGCTTCAGACCTTCCTGACAAGATAGCACCAGTGTTTTGTGAATTCACATCACTCTTAGCATAACTGGTCCACTTTTTTTCATTGATAGGTAAAAATCTGAAAATAAACAGTTTTGGACTACAAAGAAACAAACATACTTGTCATACAGTAGCAACAATCTGCTGAACATTTTGCTTATTATACCCAAAAAATCCCACATTTCAATTGTTTTTTTTAGATCATGCTAAGTGAATGAAGATGCAAATGGCAGGAGTAATGTCCCATTCAAATAATAATCGTATTCAAGGAAAAGGAAAATGCTCTGGTTCTGACATATTATTTGTGATTTGACTACACCATGACTGGAGTTGTCCCAGATGAGGGCAGTATGCTAGGAAATTATCAACATATGCACCATATGTACCATATGCTGCCTTTATTCTTCCAGTTTTCTGTAGACATCCACTCAAAGACAGGATATTGGACTAGGTGAAAGTCCAGTCTGACACAGTATTGCAATTTTTACAGTCATTAGTTTTTGTTCTCAGTTTATAAGAAAGAAATATGCTTGGTTTTTTAAATCACTAGACTGGATGAAATATCATTTTGAAGATTTAAAAATATTTTTATTTTGTACTTACTGTTGTGTTGATACTTGAGACACTGATTTTCAATCTATTTTAAATGTGTTGACCTTTATACATTCATATTTCAGTATAGGATAAAATGCTCGTGTAAAATCAAATGTGAATTGCATATAAACATACAGCTTTTTCTTTGGCCTTAGTTCTACTTCCCCTGCACCAAGTGGTACATACATGCTAGAACTTCCCGAACAGTTTTTCTCATTCAGACTCATTTATTTCTTTCTAACCTTTCTCTTGTGCTGGCAAAAGTGTTTAGGTGGGTGTACAGTCAATCAGATTCCAGAAACAATTCCAGATTAAAATTGATTATTTTAACTGGTGTATTTTTGGCGTATGTCATCTTCTCTATGTGGTTCACTGAATGACAGAACAAAACCCTTGTGCTGTCAAGGGAGCTGCAGAAGTCCTACAATGACAGGGCACAAATGGTGGAGGCTTCTTTTAGCAACAGTGCTGGAATACACTGACTTGAAGTGTAACTTGAAGTGTACTCAAAACTATGGCCTCAGTCACTTTTGGATACTCTTTACCAGGAGTCCATGCATCTATAAGGCCTCATGGATATCCGTTTAATAATTAATGTCCTAGGTGAAGACATCTCAGTGGAAAAAAAAAAAAAGATTGATTAATACTGTATCAAACAACTTATTTTGTGTGATGTTCAAAAATCATTGCTGAACTTTTTTGCTCTGATGTACAGACAAGTTTGATCTCTGTGTTTTGATCATCCTCATCATGCTGACGGTATCTCGAATGTTCTAGTTAGACAACAGGTTATAAGAACATTTATTGCAGAGGTGTTATTATTCACATTTGCATGCAATTTTAAAAATATATATTAGCACCAATGCTGACAGTAATAAAACTAGTTTTATATCACAAAATATGGGATGATATCTATTATAGGTAGCATTACAAAACTGACAGACATATGACATTTCCTTCACTGAGCCAGATATAGCTCTCCTGGGTATTATTCTAGTGTATGAAAATTATAATTGTCCTACAGACTTAAAAAAAAATGGATTACACAATTCAGAGAAGGTTGAATACTAATATTCCAGGCATTCAAAATTCCTTACATGTAATGGAAATCTTGGCAAAGTATTCCATGTTGTGTATCAGCCCTAAGTTCGAAAAGTTTAAAATTTGTTTTTAGAAACTTATTTCAAATACAGCACAGAGCAATAATAGAAATGAGGTGATATAAAGTATATATGCCATACTTGTTTTGGGATAAAAACATATACTCTTCTAGATTTACCTGAAAATGAAGACAGCAGATCAATTTTTCTAAAACCTCCTAAATTGCCAAGAAATTATCAAAGTGCTTTATACAGGAAAAAAGACTCTTGTATGTACTAAAACTATAAAGCATGTTGTTATACGGTTACAGTGTCATATCTTTAAAGAAAAATATTTTAACTATTGAATATTTGTAATTAAATATCTAACCTAATCAAAATTGACCATATTTTCAAACATATAACCCATGCCTCAGATAATCTTAGAAATAATGTTCCTTGGTACTAAATCCTCAGATAATGTACTGTTAGCACACACAAAACTAGCAGAAGGCATAGGCATAACCAGAAGCAAGGCAGCTACTAGGCAAAACCAAGCAGATTATAGAGCAGAGGGGATTTCAGGAAAGAGGGAGCACAGAAGTAAAATTCCCTTATCTAACCTGAACAGACATATAACATATAACTCTAGTTTTGTTGGATTTCAAGCCTTTCTAATTTTTAGTTTGTTTTTTTTTTTAAATAATTATCCAAAAGCAATAAGACCACAGTAACAATGGAGATGCATTCATTCAAAGATACTAATAAACAAAGGTTACCTTTTCAATTTGATTTTGTGATGTAATAGTCTCATAGTTATCCTGCTCTGTGCAGTTCTTAAAGACTGAAATTCTGTCAGAGGTGTCTTCAACAATTTTCTACATGCAGTTGGAAATGACGCTTGGTTTTCTTTTGCCTGACACCATTATGAAGTACCAGGCCATTCACTGTCCAAGATACTTTCTTCATTAATGACAGACGGTCTGAAAGAAAAAAAGAAAAACCAAGTAAAGTCAATATTTGGTTTCAAAATTAAAAACAGACACATCATGCTCCCCTTTTCCTGTTACCTTAAAAATACACACTGGCCTGTCTCCACTTAGATGCTGGTATTTTCTGAAATACTACCACCAGCTTCCTACTAACCGTGACATAAGCTGTAGCAAGCTGTCTGCAGTGATAGCCTGCATAAATCATCATTTCTGAAGGGAACAGATGTTCAGGGTATGAAAGAGTAATACCACAATTTAGTCATAATTAAAATTCACCTTAGCGTGCCTCTATCAGTGAGCAGAGAGGAACATTTCACTTCTCACCTACAGAAATGAAATGCCTCTCATTTCTTCTGCTTCAGGAAAATTAAGCCTGAACCTTTTCTACATTGTTTGAGTTCTGTACCTCACACTGCATCATATATGACATTTTTATTTCACTTCAACAGTTAGGTTTTTTTCTTTTTCCAAATGCTAGAAAATGACCTCTAAATGGTGTACTGCCTCTGCACAAAAAGCACTTACAATTAAATCTTTGAAGGATATCATTGTACATTGCATGTAGAAATATAATGAGGAGCTATCTAACAACAGATCAAAACTGTGCCAATAAACATACTCATTGTACTGATAACAATTCAGTCTGTCCTGGATATATTAAAAAACTTAGAGCCTGAAGGCCTGTAAAAATTATTTGGTAATCTAAGGTCACAAAAATCAACAGGAGTTAGAGAATTAACTCAGTTAAAAATTTGATCCTTAGCCTTGTAACTGCCATTAATGTTAATGGAATGTGTCTATACACTCAATTTCAAAAATATAAGCCTCATACTGCTATTATTACAGTTGTATTACATTAGATGCATGACAGTTCTTTTGAAAAATTTGTTTCAATTCACGAATCTTTATATCATGAAGCTACTTTATTAAGAAATATAAAGTATGTGCTGATTATGTTAATAAATATGTCTCTAAATACACTAAAGTGTAAATGGCTGAGCTTTTCATAGCAATTTAAAGTTCTAAGACAAAAGATAATTCATGTTCTCATCAAGATTGTTATTGGCAATAATTTTCAAAAAATCCTTTCACTAAATCATGGTTTTGTTTCATAGAATCATAGAATAATTAGAGTTGGAAGGGACCTTTAAAGGTCATCTAATCCAACCCTCCTGCAAGAAGCAGGGACATCTTCTGATCAACCAGATCAGGTTGCTCAGAGCCCCATCCAACCTGGCCTTGAACACTTCAAGGGATGGGGCATCCACCACCTCTCTGGGCAACCTGCTCCAGTGTTCCACCACCTTCCTTACATATAAGGAAGAATTTCTTCCTTATATGTAATCTAAATCTACCCTCTTGTAGTTTAAAACCATAACCCCTTGATCTATTGCTATAGGCCCTCCTGGAGGCCCCCTTAAGGTACTGGAAGAATGCTATAAGGTCTCCCTGGAGTGTTCTCTTCTCCAGGCTGAACAGCCCCAACTCTCTCAGCCTGTCCTCATAGAGCTCCTCCAGTCTTCTGATATCTTCGTGGCTCTCCTCTGGACTTGCTCCAATAGGTCCATGTCCTTCTTATGTTGAGTGCTCCAGAGCTGGACACAGTACTCCAGGTGGGGTCTCACAAGAGCGAAATAGTTTCCCAACTAATCTTTAGTGATTGTCAACCTATGGAACTTCACATTGGATTCTGAAGTCCATGGATTAGATCCTCAGTGAATGTAAATTAGCTAATCTTATTGAATTCAGTACAGCTACAGTAATTTACCAGGACGGAGAATGTGAATTTATAAATCTGTTAATCTAGTAGAGGTCATTTTGTAACCAAAGTTACTTCTCAACAAGTGAATTTCAAATTTATATTTGAAAAATTGTGGTTTGTTTTCTTCCATCAGAATGCATCTACATTAGTGTTCTAGTTCAAACAAAGACTGCAGTTTTTAAGTGAGGAACCTATAGAGTCCACTTAATGTACTTTGATTCATATCCCAGAGCAGTTTCAATGCATGCAAACTGATATCCTTTGGATGAAACTAAACCAATGGGTGCACTCCAGCGGTGTGCCCAAAGCCCTTCCGTAAGTCCACTGCACAGACAAGAGCTAGCCCAGTGTAAAATCTCTTAAAATTTGTATAGTGGGGACATTAAGTTCCTTTGTACTAACTGGTTCATACCACAGATCTGTTTCTCTGGCACTGTACAACTTGTTGGCACAGATGTAGTTTCATTTTCCTGCTCCCCTCTCCAGAGCTCTTCCTGTTACTTGTAGAATTTATGCATTTTGCCTTATCTTGACTTTTGAACCAGCACAAATGTGTGCTTGCAGTTGTCAGGAAGTACTCTGTGGTTGCTGTGAAAACCACAATGTGGTTTTGTGCACCACAATGTGCAATTGGCATGTGCACTGGTATGGACTTGTTAGAAATCTGTTGCTAAAATTCTAAACATGAAGACATTTTTATTATGGACATTATTTCTCATGTTAGTAACTCCCATTTGTGTGAAAAGATTATTTTGGTTGCGTATGTAAGATACCCTGTCCACTCAGCATAGAGGATGGCTTGACTGTCTCTTGGTCCCTCCATCAATACAGATTCCAAGTCGTATAAGCCTGTAGTAATGAGGAAGATGCACCTCAGTATTCATATGAACAGCATATTTTGAATCACACCTTCAGGTGACTTCTCCATTAATTCCACTTCTGATGACAAGAAAACAGTAATCTTGTAAGAAAGAAGTGGTGGCAAAATCAGTTTAACTACTAGTTGAAAAACATCTCTACTGACATCAGAAAACAGATCTTAAAATCTCAACTAAGCAGCACCAATGAGTAAAAAGATGGACTGATTGTCATCTGGAAATTTTTGAAAATGGTGTTTTCTGAGAAGTTGCAGAAGTGGTTCAGCCATGGAAGAAGCATTGACAAATCTAGTCTAGGTCTGTGCCATTATTTAGTTTGGTATTCACTTATACAGCTATTGGACATATATTATGTGCTATTTCTCATCTAAGCAAGCATTACAAGTTGGCTGTTGTACCACAGCAAAATAATGTTTTCCAGTTTAGGTATGCTACACTAAATAAATGTAGTTTTGTTTCCTCCTGAGCAGAGTGGTACTTGGAAAAGAAGTGGCAGCTGATTTAGTTTATAATGAAAGATGACATAAGGTGAAACTTAGAGATTGCTTGGCATTGAATGCTAAGAGCAAGCAGATGCCTAAAGGCGAATTTAGGAAGATTATAGCTGCCTAAGTCAAAGAATGTGATAAAGAAAAATTTTGCCCACCATTTAAGGTTACATCCACAGTACCCTTAAGGCTGGCTGGAGAATTGCTCTGAAGGTTAAGCTTGTCTGTATTCTATAGTACAAGCCTGCAAGGAAGCTTCAAGCACAAAAGGAATAAGCCCTCTAGGAATATGCGTGGCCAAAAATGTTAAGCATGACCATTTCTTCCCAGCTTTGACTGAGTAAGATGTTAGTGACGTTGTTATGTGCATAGATCCTACCTGATCTGAGAAGTTTGGCAGCTATCAATCTCCCGGGGCTCACAAACAAGGAATCTCCAGAGCAAGATTCCCTCATTGAGGGGGCACTTCAGATTTACTAAGTGCAGAGACAAACACTGGTAGCACTGAGTTTATAACAAACTAAAACAGACATGAGCATTTAAATCAAAAAACAACCTGAAGAGTGGTGGTAAAGTCTCATTTATGGAAGTGGCCAAGTGTTTATATTTCCTGGCTAGAGGGAGGTCAGATTCTATAATCTTCTCAGTCTGACAGACTCAGTTCCATATTTCACAATTCCCAGGAGAGTGCCTGTAATCTCCAGTATGCAGGCTGGACTGAGATCTCTCTCTTGTTGCTATTGGACTGTGCAGCAATAATGCAAAATTCCTGGGGAAAGAAAGAAAGAATAGCCATGGGAACCTGACTTTACAGACCATTGATAATAAAAGCACTTATTTGGAACTAGGGTAAGGATTTTATAATCCCAGTTTTATGCAATGTATAAACAGGGTTTCTAAGCACAGGCATCAGATGAGATTTCAGCTTCATTCTTTTCTTCAGAATTTCTTAGCATCTGTTGTAAATGCTGCTACTCTTGAACCTACCCTATGCTTCACACTGATGCTGTAACTGAAAATGTTGTTACACATAACAGAAGTGATTTGATGGGAGACTGGAAGGAATGCTAAAAATACTTTGAGGCCTTTATGTGTTTAGGAAATGTAACAGACATAGAGCAAATATGGACAATGGAACAGAGAAGATTGCAAGGTTTATAGGAAGGATACACTCTATTAAACTAACAACTACAATAAGTAAAAACAGACAAGCTGTTTGACATACAAGTCCTTCTTGCATTGCTTAAATACTTAGATCATCTACTACTACTACTACTACTACTACTACTACACAACAAGTGGATTGCATTCACTTTTATAGTTGGGAATTCAATGCAGCATCGTTATGTAAAAGTAGAGGTTGAGAGATCCTGGGGAGAAGGCACCTGAGAAAAGGTCTAACTGCAATCTTCAGCTACTTAAAGAGCAGTGGAATGGCTTGCCCAGAGAGGTTGGGGAATTTCCATCTTTGGAATTTTTCAAAACTTGACTGAATAATGCCCCAAGCAGCCTGTCCTGTCTCTGAAGTTAGCCCTATTTGAGGAGATTGGACTAGATGACCTGCAGGGGTCCCTTTCAAGGTAAATTATTCTGTGACTTCAGTAATATGCCACTGGGTAGCAGATGGTGGTACAAGCTATTGCCAACCTTAATGTACCTTAGTTTGTTAACCACTAAGTTAACTCTAAGTGCTTGATATCACAAATTTACAAATCTTAACCTAGTTTTATATACACATCATTTACATAAATTTTTATGGCAGAATTTGCCATAACTTTAAAAAATTAAATTATATGCTTAGTGTTATGCTTAATGTTAGCTGTTGAAATGATTTAAAGAAAGAAGATCAGCAACACTACTCAATAATTTGGTACAGAAAATGAAGATTAACTCAGGAAACTGACATTACACTGAGAACTGCGGATAAGCAGAATATATTACCTAAATGGAAATAACCCCCCCCAAAAATACACAGTAACACTGCTAGTTAAAGTGGCTGTAAATCTTTCATCATCTCAAGACAGCAGAATTGGAGTTCAAATGCATATGCCAAGGAATACCTTCCTCCAGCAAAAGAATTCTTAATGATATGATGGTGTAGAGTTTCACTATTAAGAATGAAGAATGCAACTTGCATAATAACAAATATAAACTCACAGAGCACTTACATTTCCTTTTGACATTCCCTATCTAAGTACTGACTGTTCATGATCTGAGCACAGGTTTGTATGGTACACACATTTCCTGTTCCATTGAACTTATTTCAAAATTCAGTTTTCTTATTCTTTCAGCACCTATCCCCTTCATTCAATTGCTTTATACTGTCATTGTTGAAACAAGATTTACAGAGTTGTTTGTAAGGAACTTTCATCAAATGATAATAAAAAGCAATAAACTTATAGATTTAAAGGGACTAGGATATGGTATTACAAATTTATTGATATTGTATGCTATAAATTATAAAGTGCATGTATACTCAGACACATCTTGCTTTAACTTCTTTCCCTTTCCTCACCTTTATAGAAATAAATACCAACCAAAGTCTCAAACAACCTTCATAACCTCATGAATCCAAAACTTACTGTCTGAAAAAAAAAATTAATCTATTAAAAACAGGACATAATTTTCTCTTCTCCCCCTTTTTAAGACTCTAAAAATAGTGATATGTTTTAAAGAGTACAGAACAGTAACAGAGACATGAATCTGAAACATTAATGAAGTGTTAATAGAATAAAAATGAAACTCCCTGATATATATTTATGAAATACTTAAAAAGATCCAAGTTTCCTAAAATTTAAACACTCTAGTAGTAACAACACATCATATTGCATTCAGTTATGTCCTCTGTTCAGATTACAGATGCCTCTGTATTTGGGAAACGTGTTATGCCCCGGTCACATTCCTGTGTTTAACTAAGTTCACAGTCACTCCCTTTTCTTTAAATACTTGGAAGTTTTTTGTTTCTGCATGTTCTGGAGTGTCAACATTTATCGCCACAGGCAGAATGGCTATATTTAACTAATAACGACAGCAGTTGTCATTAGATTTTAAACTCACTAACACTAGTCTGACATATTATTTGAAGTATGTCTTAATTCTATATTTGATTAAAATTACAAACATCCATCTTCTCTGTCAGTCAATGTATTTCATCCCCTTGCCCTGAACTTTCCTATGAACTCTTCAGGAAAATAGGTCATGGTATTAGTGTCCATTTAAATTAAAGAAGGCCCCCAGATTTTGAAGAGACTTTTATATACTTTTCACAAAACACAAATAAAAATGTAGGTTCATCAACGAATGATTAATGCTTTTTCACTACATTTTGTGTGACAGGAATCTGAAATCTAGAATTTATTTTACAAAATTATATTATATTTCCTTTTAAATAATAAAGTTACATTTTACTTTGGAAAATAATTGAAAATATGTAAATTATTAGCAAATAAAACTGCTAATGTTAGTTGAACGAAACAGGGAATCAATACTAAAAATTAAGTAAAAATTCCTATGATCATACTTTAGCAGTCCAGAAGCAATGAAAATTGTTTCAAGAAATAAAAAATTTGGTGTTAGTACAGTTTAAAAGAAATAATTAACATTTGTGCATGTCATTTCATATTAATTCTTCCCTTATTTACACTCACGTAAACCTGAAATTACTTGGGGAATTAGACAGGTGTAAATGCCAAATGGAATAAATAAGATAAGCCCTGAAGAGACTGCAGCAACAATGCAGTATGGTAAAAACATATAGAGACTGGGTGAACGGTTAAGACTCTTTGGCTTTGCACCTCAGCCCCAAATCAATTGATAGGTTGATAGTTTACAATGCAAACAATTTCCTTCCATTTGGCAGAGAGAAGAGGGAGAATGCCTGCTCGTCACCAGTGCTTTATATTTATCTTCCCCATTCCTCTCAAGTTTTTCTCTTGAACTTACATTCACTGGATCTAGAATGCTAATGGTTGGAAGACTGTCTGTCTCACTCTGGATTGGGATTATTTTCTCCATTCTGTACAGCTGGAAATCAATTTTGGCTTGGCTTTTTTTTAAATATCAGTGGTCACAGATTAAACTATAAATTAATTTAAACAGATTCTTAACTGCAATCTACAGTTAGTGGGGGATACAGATCTCAATGTTTTGCACTTATTGAAGAATTTTTCATTTTAACACTACTGCTCAGTGAAAAGTACAGCTCTGGTTAGGACAAGTTTGACTACTGATTAACCAGAGCTATACTTTTGCATGTTCTTTTATTCAACATACAATTTTAAGCCATATCTGACAAGTATTTTTCCAGCCTATAAATAGGATTATTCTTTTTTTTTGTTACAGAATTGCTGACATCTTTACCACATTCGCACTGCCATAGCTATCATAAAAATATACAGAAAGATAATATTTCATATCCAGACATTTTATAGCCCAAGGACCTAATGCAGAAGTCTATGGAGGAAGCCGCATCTCTCTCTGTAAATTCAAATGGTAAAGCATCAGAGTCTACATCCTTGCAAAACACAGTACTAATACCTAACTAACTAATACAGTATCATCTTCAGATTCAGAACAGATATCAGGAAAAAATTTTTTACAGTGAGGGTGGTGGAACACTGGAACAGGTTGCCCAGAGAGGTGGTGGATGCTCCATCCCTGGAAACGTTCAAGGCCAGGTTGGACGGGGTTCTGAGCAACCTAATCTGGTTGGAGACATCCCTGCTCCTTGCAGGGGGGTTGGACTAGATGACCTTTGAAGGTCCCTTCCAACTCAAACTATTCTATGATTCTATGATCTTACTCTTTGCTGCCTTAAACAAAAATACAATACGAAACATTGTTGTTCAAGAGAAACTGTAATAAAAAGATAATAAATAGGGCATTATATTTATATATGTAATGCAGTAGATACTACCATTTCATAAAATCAGTTCTCATTAATGAAAAAAATGAGGTTGTATATGAAGGATTTAGTCATCTCTGTTCAGTTTCTTTAGCAGCGTATTATAATGGGTGTTTACTGGTTATCGAAACAATTCAATTTGTATAATTAATCTTATGCTTAATTTTGAATTATAGTTTTTTAGTTGTAAAAAAATGTCCAGAACAAACTGTTCTTGAAAAAATATTTTTTACTCTGACCAATTTGCCTTACTTGGTTTTATTTATATATATAGATATATATATAGAGAGAGATATAAATAGATAGATGGGTAGATAGATAGATGGATGAATGGATGGAAACGCATTACCGCTTTTGGCTGTCAGTTTACAACTTCTAGTTAAGTTGTCATCTCTCACTCGGTAAGGCCTATTGGTTGCTCCAATAAATCAATCATCTGGTCAAATTGACGTGGCGGAAAATGTCCTTACAAACATCATCAAGCTAAAGTATCAAGTAACATCATCAAGGTAAAGCATAACACAAAAGTTTCTCATACTTCTTTAACAAACTACCAAGGTCAAGAGACAGGAAAGTGAAGCCTAAGATGAGGAAAGAAGGTTAAAGCCTGACAACAAGCATTTGCTATGGCTATTGTGCCAACAATAAGGCTCCATATATGTTGTCTGGAAAAATATATTTATCAATATCTGCTGTGGAAGTTCTTCATGGAACACTATATGTACCTTTGCCAAGGGTGCCAAAGAAAGTGGCAGTTTCCTAAGCAAAAAATCTAAGGGAGGAAAAGACAGAGCATATTAAAGATGGGATCTTCCACAAAAACGCTGAAGACTTCAATGCCGTTGAGTAGCTAGAAGGGTTCCAAAATAGCTCAGAAATGGGCATACTTCAGATTTCAAAAAGGTATCCACAACGGGAAAGGGCTGTAAGAATCTGAATAATAATTTGAATCTAAATTTTCTGTAGTATAATAATATCAATTTCCTGTCAGAAACCCTTTAAACAAAATATAATCTAGGTTTGCTGGCATCCTTTTCAAAGACCAGGTTTTTGTCATTCTGTCTTTCAGGATATGATCAAACTATTTTATAAGTATTCAGTTCTGTTCTGATAGATGATGATTTGAGAGGAAACTTCTATAGCTTACAACAAATCTCTGTTGTATATCTTGAGATCTTCAAGATTTTCATGTTATAAGATGGATAAACTCATAATATATGATAAGATACATATTTTTGCATATTTTAATTAATATTTGCTATAGCATATTCCTTTTTCAGACCAAAATTTGAGTACAAATGCAATTGAAATAGTAATATATAATACAATAATTGCAGGAAAAATTAAATGTATTAACTTCATGTTCATAGAGGAGATACTTTTTTTTTCTGAAAAATAAAATGTGACAACTTTAATATTTATGTGTTGATGAGAAAAAGCCCTATATTATTTAGAATGCTACTTGGAATTGAAACATTTCCAAATCAGTCAATAATTAGAATGGTAAGAATCCATCATTTTACTGACACTTACTCCCTGTAGAAAAGATGTCCTACTTTAAATGTATTCACACACATTCTTGTGGAACCTATCTTAGTAAATTATTTCATTTTGTAGATCACATGACATCTAAACATTATTAAACGAAAAAAAATATTTAGCTCTTCATTTAAATACAGACCTGAAATGCAGCATTTAGAACACTAAACATGGATTACTTTTTCTAGTGTCCTCCTTGTCACAGTGCATTAATAAAAGACAAAAATTCTTATTTATTATTTTTAGTTTTACTTTCAGCACACAGTACTGGAAACATATACATGCTACAAACATAAATGAAAGAGTATAGACATTTTGGCTAAGTAGTAAAAAAGTGAACAACTATGTACTAATTTTTTTCCATATCTAGTGTTCATTGACAGTAACAAAACAATTTTAGAATTACTAGATCATGCTAAACAAGGTTTAAATGTTTATAAAAATTGCTATTGAATGAAAAAAAAATTGAAGTACTTTCATCCATTGTTAAATGTAGTAAGTTAGTATAGAATACATTACCTAATTTATTTCTTCAACATTTTAACCATATTGATAAAATTTAATTTAAAAAATCTCTAGTACTGACTTTATTTTAGTTTGAGACAAGGAGATGTCAATAACTGAAATAAAATGTACTGTATCTGCTTACTTTTTTTTAGAGTTACAGTTCTTATCTAGAATATGTGCTTTTACTTGTGCCATTCACTTTGGTATACTTGTACCAAAAACTTAATACAAGCACGTTTGCTAACACTCTCAAAGGGGCAGTACAGGATACATCCACCCACCAAACTACCATAGCAATCTGTGTAGTATAACACAAATATCTTCCCACTTATGGTGCACAAATCACAAGCCACAAAACAGTTCTACTATACTGATCCACAGAATGAGAGCTGGAAGTAGGTCATTAACAATGCTCTGTACCCAAATAATAAAATGTATTAATGAGATGAAGCGCTGATGTCATCAGCAAAGTGGACCATACTCCATGTAAGGAACCCTTGTTAGCATGACTTACAAAAAATACATGAGCATGACATCAACAACAGTATTTTGGCAAAAATGCTGTCTTTAGGAAGAGATTCTGTTTAGGATTAGCACAGCTACATCAGATGTCTAGTTATAAATTATCTATATGTGAGCTAGACAACTTAGTTCCCGTTATAGTCAGTGGAGCTCTAGTAAATATAGTCGTATATCTGTATAAATCCTTAGCTTCACAACTCTGAAGGCTGCTGCAGAAATCACTCACGTTACTCTCAGTAGTACAGTGAATTAGACCTAAGCATAATTGGGTTTGGATTGCAGTTTAAGTCCACAATTGATTGATCAGCCAAACTACCTTTGTCTCCAATTTAGTAACTGAAGCAAGATCAAGGTAAATGGCAAACATAGAAACTGAAAAATTACTGAATGGAAGATGAAGCTTAGAAGAAGCCATGTTTTCCAGAAGAGCATGACTGATAAAATGCACAATCTTTTTATGAAGGGGTGATAGGCAATTGATTATTTTATTGGGCAAGGTTGCTAATGTCACTGGAATTAAATTCAATAGAAAGAAATTAGTATCAGTTTAAGAAATAGGTAACTAATGAAGAAAAAATGAAGCAGTACACTGGAAACACCTGAAATTCAATTGCAAAGAGGTGTGGGGGTACATAAAAGCTGACAGGAGAAACACAAGCTATTAAAAAGAACACATAAGAATATCCAATATATTTCAAAATTCAGTACCTGCTAAATATGTACGTGTCTACAAACAAATACTGAAGTACCTGGTCTCCCATATATTTCCAATGAACAATTAATTAACTACAACCACTGAATCTCACCATATATAAAATACATGGAAGAACAACATCCTACAGAGCATTAACTCTGTGGCACAGTTCTGCAACACACTAGTTCCACAACAGTCCCCCAAAAAACATGTTTTAAATGGTTGAGACTTGATACTTTTTTTTTTGCTAAACTTCTGTTGCAATGACACCTTATATCTGATGTCACATGTATTTACTATAAATATTGAATTAAATTAAAAGAAGCAATGGCTTTCAATTTCTATCCAAGATTGATCATGCAATTTGACAACTTATGTTTGAATCCTTATTAATTTAACCGGAATCTCAATTTACATTTTAAATTGTCAGAAAGATAAGAAGTTAAGTAAATTCAAATAAACCAAGACATCAGCATCACTGGGAATTATATTTTATCCAGGTATTTAGACCACCTGAGGCAATGAAAGTACATGCAAGATGATACAATTCTGACAGACTATGTGTTTTATACAGTTCCTGAAATACAGATTTCCACAAAGGTCTGATCTTGCAAATATTTATGTGTAACTACACATGTAAAAAGTCTCTCTGATTTCCATGGGATCACTTGTACATATTTGCAGAGTTGGGGCTTTACTTTATATCACCGATCTTCTGTTCCCATGCAAAAAGGATTTGCTACTGACATTTGACCTTGTTATCTATGCATTAAGAGCTCAAATGCAGCAATTGGTACTTTTATACTGACAAGTCATACTACTCTACACTGTCTTCCCAGTCTTGGGCTAGAGAAATAAAATATAAAATACATACTGTCTGTCTCTATTGCTTTATACATCTTTAAAGTCTACCTTTACTATATTGTAGCTTTTTTAAAATGTATGCATTGTTCATTCATACTATGTATAAAAAAAAAGAAGAAAAAAATACTATGGAATGCTGTACAGAGAATTTATGAATGTTTTTAACATCAGTTCTGATTTTGAGCGCATGGAATTCTACAGAACTGCCGTTTTCCATTTCTATTAAACTTGTAAACAGGGATGCAAAAAGCCCTATTTTCTGGTATTGGTGGCTTTTCTACTTATAGCAGTGACTTTTTCCTGTTATACTTACCCTTTTAATGGACACACAATATGTTACTCTGTGCCCAAGCTCACCTACTCTTTCTTTTCTCAAAAGACAAGGCACATCTGCCACCTGCTCTAGTCTGTGTCCCAGCAACAACTGTCGAGCAGCAAAAAGATTGATTATCAGTCAAAAACCATTCAACAACACCAGATTTTGGTAGGTTAAGCTTGCTGATCCAGCAAGAGATGGTGTGAAATTTTCAGTAATGCGTGCCAACATTTTGGTGCTAAAAGAACAGCAGTGCATGTCACAATGAAACGCAGCCAAAGATATGCAGACAAAGCACAGAAGTTTTTGTTTTGAACTTGGCTTGCAAGAGGAAAAGGAGAGAAAGAAGAAAAGACTCACTTAATGAATTTGAAAATCTATCATAACACTCAAGTCATATGCACAGAGAAACTATAATATGAGTACCAGTGAAGACTTTGTAACAAATTATAGCAGTACTCATATAAAAATACTGCAATAATAGGATCATTTCAATGATTCATACAGTACCAATAGCAGTTTTATCACACACTTTTGCAAGAACAAATACAAAGATCTGTGCCTGTTACTAAATATATAGGCCATTTATTATAGCCATTCCAGTGAATGGGTCACCTGTATCATACTGAGAATAATTTTTATGCTATAAAAAACAGCTTATCATATATAAAATTTATTACATAAGACACAGGCTTATTAACATCAGTTCTCTTCATTAATACCTCCATGAATATGTAAACATACCTTTAATTACAGGACTTACATCATAAAGGCTCTACTAATTAATATTAGATTTTTATGTGTATAGAGAGTAGTCTATGTCTAGTAGTCTATGATATGTAGTAGCCAGTAATGAGTAATGTATATATATATCTTCTTGAAATGCATTTGTACTAAGTAATATCGATCAATAAAGGAATTAGCAAAAGATCATTTGAGTATTTTGAAATTAAGAAATAAATATTTAACAATAAAGTATGTCTCCTAATACATCCCAAGATAACAAATGCTATTTAAAAGGTATGTAGAAAAATAAAACCCAAGGCTTGTTTCTCAAGAAAGTACATAAGAAAAAGAAGCGCCTCAAAGTGCAAAGGAATATATATATAAAAGACATATACAACATATATGTAAAATACACACACTAGTTTAATGATTTGCCTTTTTTTTTTCTTTGCTATCTCTAACTTTTTAAAAAACATACCACAATTTACTGCTACATGATTATACAAACTGGAATGTTGCACATAATGTTAAACCATTTATCTTTTTTGCATTTTTCATTGTAATTGTACATTGGAATTGTAGATTCCTACCTACACATACACTATTCTTATATCAATTAAAAAGTCTTTATCAGAAATACCAGTTGAAGTAACAGTTTAATAAAATACCCAATTGGTATATTGAATTTGATACTGAGCCATACTTAAGCTAATGTTATAAAATGTTAGCACAGATTCGCTTCAGAAATCTCACAATTTACCTCATTGTCTTAAAATATGATAGAGAGAAAGATTTACATTCACATTTAAACTGTAAAGATTCAGAAATAGTTTTCTCCCATTGTAAAAAAATAAAACATAATTACCAGATTGGTAATGGAATGAGAAGGAGAGAAGAAAAAATTTAATAATGGTCTTACCAAACAATCTAAAATTAATAAAGCATAGTAAAGTAGATATTCCATATTGCTGTATTAAACTTTCAAAAATTTTTAAACAGTGACATGAATAAATCCAATATTACATTCTGGATTATTTTTGCTAGTGGAATAAGCCTAATTAATTATATCTGTTTGATGTCACTGAAACTAAACAGTAAATTCAATAATCTCCTTACATTTTCACCATTTAACCTCCTGCAGGCTCCCTAATGTCTATTGAGATCTATATTAAATTAAGTACCAATGCTAATGAAGGGCAATAAACGTGGCTGTCAGTAGATTTTTCTTTCATTAAGCACATTATCCTCTTACTGAGCTGTAAATGAGTAAACATTAGTTTTGTTAAACCATGCAAAAAGACAGGAAGAAAATAATTTCTAATTGCACCCCTTAAGCCATTTGCTGGGGTTTCTCAGTTTTGATTTTGTTTTTTTACCTTTTCTTTTTTGAATGGCTATAAAAAGGTCTCTCCAGTTGAAATATAAACATCAGCATCACAGGGTATGTCTTTAGGTTCTAGTGCTTCAGTGTCGTCTGCCAAGAACACTCATCGTGCAGCCATGTTCAGATTCAGCTTTTCAGAGCACTCCTCCAGCAGCTAAATGAATGCAAGAGGTAAGGAATACTGATTACAAACGTATTTATCTTATGATCAATATTTAGTCAGAAAAAATAAAATTGTAAATAAAAAAATCCACTCTCAACTTACCAAACATAGTAACTGCACTACAAGTCAGTGTTTTAGTAATTATTACTAGAAATCATAGCACAACAAGATGAGAAAAATACATAACTTTAAAAAGATCAGTTTAAAAGTATTGTGCTGTTGTGGTTTAATGTCAAATAATACTGTACGTTATGCTGTAACTTATTTCACTTAGCGTTTATAAGAATTTTTAAGAAGTCACACATTTTAAGAATAGTATACAAAGGAAGAAAAGTTTCATGTAAGCTTAATAAGGAAAAAAGGATTTATGTTAGGGTTTGAAGTAAAAGTTACAAATAAGCTTTATGCATGCAGGGAAACTTCTATTAGAGATTCCTGGCTTAATTAAGGACAAAGAAACTTTAGCAAAGATCTTTCTTGTGCCACTTTTGTAAGCTATGACTTTGATTACATTTGGCTGCTGTTTAATTAATTTGAATACTTCAAATGACCTCTGGACGTGCCAGACTTCTGAAACAGAGAGCACAGTTAGTTATGTTGAAAAAAAATCCAGTTTAGAATATTAAAGAAACAATCCAAGATACTTGTCTTTTCTTTTTTTTTAACTTGTTTTTTAGAACTGTTATAATAATTGTGTGGGAAAAAAAACCGATAAAAACATGATGATTAAAATTCTTCACAGTATAAGAATTTAGTTTGCAGCAGTTAAGTTAGAAATATAGAAAATACAGATAAATTGGATTGTTATAAGCAAAATAGACTTAATCTATCCCAAACAGAGTTTATTCAGAACTTCTAGAATACTTCGAAAGCAGTTGCTTTATTCCACTATGAAGTCCTTTTATGCAATATCTTAAGAATTTCATAAGAAAATAAAACACATAATTTTAAAAGTATTTTTCAAAATCTATCAGCACAAATAAATATAGAAAAAAAATTAATTGATTCTGAGAAAACTTGGAATTGATGAGTGCTTTCAGTGCATCCTATATTGCTTCTAAGTTAAAAAGTAAGAACTGGTGTCTGTCTTTTCTCAGGCAAAACTTCAATCAAATTGACAGCAATTATGCCTGTACAGTGACTGCAAAGTGGGTCTTATTGTTAGTTGTTTCTGTTTCCCAGATAGCAAAATATATTTAATGCAGCTACCAGAATAAAATTAAATAAAGTAATAGTCAATTAAAAAAAAATCATAATACTGTTTTGAAATACTCATGCCACAAACAAGTTCTGAAGAATACTACAGTAAGACTATCTTTAAAAAGAAAAAAAAAAAAGGAGGTGAAAGTAGACTTATAACAAAATGTCATACTTCAGCAAAAACGTTTGTGACATATGGTCTCCGTCCTAGTCTGCAACAAGAGGATCCCATGCAGAACTCAAAACTCATTTGAGGTCTAAGATTTGAATTTCTCTCCCATGAAAAACTCTGGAAATGTTTCAATTAGCACTCAACTGGTACTTAACTTAAACCATAATAGCATGGAGGTAATCTCTTGTATTTACACTTTCCACATTTCTTGAATGACAAAATGAGCACATTAAGAATACCAGCTTTTTTGTCTTCTTTTTAGCATTTCTAAAGCAAGTCATGCTATTAAATCAGTGTAGCTACTTTGGTGTTGAGTACTGAGATACATAAACAAGAAAGTCAGAATGCAGCCCCTTTAAAAAGTAATGATATATTTTACTTTTAGTTGTAGAGTTTATGACTTTCATACACCAGGAGACAACGATATTGTCTTATTGTACAAAGTTAGCAATTAAAAATACTTTAATGGTTTTGGATAAGGCACTTTCAGAAAACATTTACAAAATAAGAAATTTAGAGTCATTTATATCCTATTTGAGGTCACGTCTGCGTACAATGATGGGATACCATGATAAATATAATCATCTAGGTTTGTCTCAGTTTACAGTAATTTACCTACTCAAAATAGAAGATACTAACAACAACAAAAAAAAAGCTTTTGATGAGATTAAATTAAACACACTAAAATACACTTTTGATCACCAGGTCTTCACATTAATCACCTTTACTGTACATTGCAAAATCCGATTGTTCTCATGGATTTTCCAGAGAGACAGAATCAATTCATTTTGGATTAATTATGGAGCATCAAATTCTTCTTTACAGAGGGTCAACTGGATGGATATTACCTATCTATTGTTAAGTCTATTAAAAATTTGTAAAGCAAACTGATATGCCTGATTTATTGTTACTTTATTTGTCTTTCAGAAATGTTTGATGAAATCAATACTGTTCTAAAAAGGATATACTCTGAAAAACTGTTAGGTCAAGAAATGTTAATAAAAATTAGTAAGGTCTGTTTTAGAATATCAACTGAATCATCATTACAAGGTGACTGAACTGCAGAAGTCATGATTAAAAACAACAGAGAAGAGCTTTGATTACCTTAGTTGACCTGTGGGAACACTTTCAGATCTGTTTCTCTTGGATGGTGATATAAAACAGAAATTGTCTGTACTGCTTGATTTGTAGCTGTCTATATGTCTGATACTCCATCACAGCTCTGAACTGATTTTGTTTGATCTGTAGAACAATCTTGAAGTCCTGACCTTCTTGATACCACTGCTGATTGCAGGCGAATGTTATGGGCAAATAGAAGTTGTCTAGAGCTTTGCTTCCCTTCAATATTTCTCACAGCCATTTTTGCATAGGGAGAGAGACATTTTCTGAAACAGAAATATGATAAATACAGTTAAAATTTTATCTTTTTGCTCAGGTTTTTCAACTGCTTTGAATTAGTAATAATTGGCTGCAAGGAGTTCAGAAAAGCCTGCAACAACTTAATGAAAGTTGGAAAACATCTTATAAAATTGTGTTAAAGGTTTCATCCTGATTCTTATTTCTTCAAGCTATGAATTTCAGAATTCAGCTCAATTAATCTTTGCACAAGCTAGGATCAGAATGGGAATTGTAGAAAGTGCTGTAGGGCAGGACTATGGTAAAGTACAGTAGGTATTTCAGCTATACTACACTGCACTAGCACTGAGCGTCTGCTAGCCTTCCTTCATAAAAAACAAACAATAAATTACCTCATAAAACTAAAAAAAAAAAAAGGTTTTATTTGCATAAAACATAAAAAATAATGAGAACAAAAGCCTCCAACTTTCAATTTGAGGCTACTATTAATGGTACAAAATATCTTTATACCTTAGGCCAAAAGTCTACATGGAATATTCACCCATATGAAGATCACACAATCTAATTTTGTTCATTCTGTGGAAGATCCCAGTCAGCACAGTATAACTGTGCCAAAAGCAGGATCAAAGATCAAGAAGAAGCAAGAAAGGAATTGGATGAGATCAAGCCCTCATTCTTCTTTTATATCAAAATAATTCTTAAGTGTCAAAATATTCCCATTTATAAATTACAAAAATGATGTCACAACAAATGTGAACTTCAAAAAGTGCCCACATGGATTGCAGTATATTTACCAAGGAAATCTTTAAACTAATATACTATCCCAGGAATACTGAATATTGGAGTTCAATCAAAGAAAACTGTTTAGTATTATGAGTCTGAACACATTATTCTATGTTCTGAATTCTGGCTAGTGACAGCAAGAGGACATTATTTTTTGTAAATACTCTTTTTCCTAAAAGACCACTTTGTTATCCACTTCAAGAGAAGAAAATAACTACAAAGCTAGAAACAAATTACTTTATCCAATAAAAATCTATTAATTGCCATTATTTATTCTGTAGATAACATCCTTCTTTAGCAGATAATATCCTTACTTACTACTCATGAACTATTTTGATGGAATATTAGCAGTACCGTTAGTATTAACTAGGAATTATCTTGCTTACAAGACAAGTAAACAATTATGTAAGTGGTCTGGTGTAGAAAAGGGCTACTGCTTTTCGACAATATACAGCACCTCCTGTCACTTAATTACACTACGCAAGAAAAATACCTACAGGACTACTACTATTACTTTTCCCCAGTCCTTGTCCAGCTTTTCCTTAAAATTTCCCACCATCATCATTTATATGTACAGTGTACTTAAACCTTAGGATACTTGTGCATACAGTCCAATTCCTTAACTAAGGTGGTTTCAAACAGAAAATGCAAGCATGCAATTACCAAGAGTAATTTTACTCTTGCATTGCTGACCTCTTTTATACTTTGATAAAACTCAAATTTAGATGTAACCCTGGTGCCCATCCTTCTGGACATTAAATACCATAAAATGAAAGTCTTAATATGTGGAAACCTCATTAAAAAAAAAAAGTCAACTTGAAATTGCATTCACTAGTCAGGAAAAATAGCTTGGTATTCTGTACTAAAGTAAAATTTCTTTTTAGTCAATGGTAAATTTTGCTAGCTGCCAACACCAAGATGTTGTGATTTTATTTTTACAGCACAAGTGAAGATGCCGATAGAGATACAGAGATAAATTATTTTGAAACCAGAAATTTAAATGGGAAAAGAAATTACAAAAAAAAACTAAAAACCTAAAGAGCAACTTTTTTCCCCTTTAAAAACAATTAAACTGCTGTTTATTCATGGCCAAACCACTGAAGCCTTTTTGTAATTATTACAAAAGGAACTTTTACTTTCAGTTAGTTCTACATGCTGAAATTATTTAGCTACATCAGATTCTTATTCTACATCAAATTTGTATTCTATTGCTCTAGTGCAATTTTCTAATTATTCATTGTTGTGTAAAATTAAACCACATTTTTCAATATTTGTTCTGTATACAACAGTATACCAAAAGAAAGTAAGTAGTCCATACAGTTTTCTGAGACATAAACCTGCACATGGCTAATATTTTTTTCCATAAGTGGAAAATACATTTACTTTACCAGACGTTGGTTCACTAACAGCTATACAGGACAAAGTTATCACACAGTTTTGGATGTGAATTCAACAGCAGGATAATGACAGTTGCCAAGGATTTGTACTTGCTGTCGCTTACTACTAGTGTTGCCTGTCAAATTGTCTCTTTTTCTTATACAGAAGCCATGGAATTTTTTACGGATAGCAATTACTTACAATATACAATGAAGTACATCAGATGTAACAACCACCCTTTAGCCCTTCATTATTTGGTCGTCTCTTTGTTATATCTAGTCATCCATTTTCACCTAAATTATTTATTTATACTGCATATTTGACAAGCGTGTATTCTTTGCTTTATTTTTTCAGTAGTTGTTCAAAAGATATAGTGATTTATTTTCATATTCTCCTATTTAAATGTACATATTTAAATTTACCTTATTATTTTTATTTTTTTACTTGCACTTCTTGTTGGATTTCTCAAGAAAAGCATTATCTGCATGGCGAAGGCATTTTATTTATAATAGCAATATCAGATGTTAACCATAATGGAGAGGTGAAGCAAATCTTATATTCATTCATTATTTGTTTGCATTGCTAAAGGATTTTTCTCCAGGTATCATATGTTTCATGTTTGTTTGCACTTAAGATATTGTTGTCCTACATGCATGTATGCTCCAGATAACCATATTAATATATCTTTATACTTACAGATAAGAATATAATCTTTCATGTATTATAGTCCTGAAACATTTTCTAGTACAGGCCTGCATTAATATCATCATAAGGCTTGTGAAAATCCTGAATTTAATTTATTATACAGGACACACACAGTATACATCATTTACATATTAAAAAACAAAGCCTAATAGTTTAGTAAATTTAATGTGTTTGGGAAACTGCCTTCATAACGATTCACCCAAGAAAGGACAGCTTTACACACACAATCTCTATCATTTTGGGAAGGACCCTCTTCAACAAATAATGCTGCAAACCTCACACCTGCCAAGTAAACTAAGCTGCTCTCAACTCATAGAGCAGTTGGAAAGAAAAAGTGATGATTATTTTCCTTTTATTAGGAAAGCCAAATCTTCTCCTTTTCTCCTAATACTCTTTCCAGTTACAGGCTATCACAAAACTACAAACCATTCTAAATAAGTACACCCTGAATAATAATCTAATAAGTACAGGCTGTGTGTGAAACTCATGTCCCACTAAAGTCGTTGGGAATTTTGCCAAAGGCTTGAATGAAAATTTTATCCTGGATCACTGAGTTGATGAATAGAAAGAAACTCCTTGTCCTTTCTCTGTCACTTCCCCACTGAAACCATGGCATCCCATACTTACGTGGGCCATGAAAGATTTTTCTCCAGTACCCCAAAGAGAAGAAAAGAAACTATACTTCTTAGTTAGGCAACTGGTACCTAATGCCAAAGAAAATGTTTAAACAATCATTTTTTGATATCACAATAATTTGACAGCTTTTACTGTCTCATGTTACTTAGCCAAGAAACTAGACGGCACCCAATACAACCTCTTCTGTCTCACCCCAGATGCCAGAGACATGAGTTTTCTTTCAGTGCCTGGAACAGCCAAAACCTACTCAATGCCTGAGGAAGGAAGCTGCCACACTTTGGAAAAGAAATCAGTGCAAAAAATGAGAACATAAATTTCCTTGACCAAAATAAGCACTCACAAAATTGGTAATTGAGTCATCACAGTGTACTTTTACTAGATAGGTAGTTAATAAGATAAACAAAAAGCTGTAAAAGTTTGAAACTTAGGTGTCACTTACACTTGCACAGTTAAAGTGGCTACCATCTGCTCCCATGCATCTCTGTGAAGCAGACAAAAAAAGGGTAGCGGCACCTTGGGATCTTAAATGGCTGTAAGGGCCCTGATTGCATCCCCCTCCTGGGGATGTGGCTGCTGGGCTCAGGGCCAGCTCAGCCATAGTGCAGCTGAGGGCTGCCCCTCCTTCCCTCTGGTGACCGTAGGGAGCTGCCAGACAGCTCTGCAGGGCGGCCCCAGCCAAGGCTGGCCCCTTCTGTGGGAGCTGCCTGTTTGCCCAAGCTCTAGTGCTCGGCCTTGCGTGTGCCCCTTCCCAGGCCTGTGGTCTGCGTGCAGACCCTGACCCACGGGATTACTTCCCAGCTTGGCCTGGCGAACTCCGGCTGTGTCTTACCCTGTCACCAGACCTGGTCCTGACCCTGGCTTACTGGCTCATCTTCCTGGCTCAACCGCAGCCATGCTTCAACATCCCGCTTGCCTGATGACCATGGCTCTGGTTGTCCCGGCTGCCACCCCAGCTGGGCCCTGCCTGGCAAAGCCCCTGCCCCGCGGCCTGGCTGTCAGGCCCGGCCCCCAGCTTCCCCACCTGCAGGGAGCCACCAACTCTCGCTGCGCTCTGGCGAGGGCCTTTAGGACACAATGTGTTCTCTTCCCTTCAATAAATACATGTAGTATCTTGTCATTTCTAATAATTTTTATATTTTCTTTGGTACAAAAACATCATCAACCCTCCTGACTGAAATCGATCATTAACACCATGACCCAGCGTTCCAGTTTGCCATCTGACCAAAGAGGAAGAACTAGTATCTAAAGAGCCAAAGAAAAATGAGAAGACAAAAAAATTTATTTTACAGATTTCAGAAGCACTAAGTCAGCTGCAGATAGATCCAGAATGAAGGATTCACAAACACTGAGAGAACTAGAATTTTAAATAAAGACAAAAGTTGTTTAGGGTTTTGAGATATTTTTCCCCTTACTTGAGTGAAACTTAGAGTATACTATAGAGAGGAATTATAAAAATATTTTAAATGTTTTACTTCAGCTTTAGTCTGAAACTGATGCTAACAAAATATTTACTCAATCGTATTTTACAACTTCTCACAGAGCAAATTAAACATCTTACTTTGACAAATGATATGAGTAAAAACTTGCCATGGCTTTACTCACACATTTTTTGCTAATGTAGGTTGTGCATCCATGTGGCATGAAAACATTTGCAAAGTTAAGAGCTCACTATATTTTTGTGATGATGCACATGCCATATGGCATTTTTCCTGAGCACTTATTAGACTTCTGTTGCTTACCATTTCCTGTTTAGAAGCACAAAAATTGTAACTAAAATGAAAGCATAAGGTTTTTTTTAATAGTTAAGACTGATGATTAAATAGTGATTCAAAAATCAAACCAATCTTGTATCCTAAATTTCTCTACAGCTTGTCAGAACATGGTGGGTTTTAGATGGGATTTCATTTGAACGCATGTATACTTTGCATATTGCTCCTTTCTGGAGTAGCAAGATTTGGAATTGAAAGGGAAATTTAGAGGCTATAAATAGAGAGAGAAAATATATTCTCTGTGGATGTAGATTAATCTGATTATCTGTATATATAACAAAATCAGAAACATCTGAAAACCAGTCATATAGATTTTCATGAAAACTACCTCTTCTCTTCTCTTCTCTTCTCTTCTCTTCTCTTCTCTTCTCTTCTCTTCTCTTCTCTTCTCTTCTCTTCTCTTCTCTTCTCTGTGCTGTGCCCTAGCTTCTCTACCCATATTAGAATGGAACAACTACTGTGTTTCAGAAGTTGTTTCTACAAAGACATCACCAAGAACTCAGGAGCTTTGTAATTATTTTATTCATTTAAACAGGAAGGGTTCTTTTTTTTTTTTAATTTACAGAAAAGAAGTATGTGATAGATCTTGAGATAAAATGGTCAGAATTTACATAAACCTAAAATAGATCACTGACTTTTGAACATATACACAGTTTAATATTTTACTTATCATTCATAGAATCATAGACTCATAGAATGGTTTGGGTTGGAAGGGACCTTGAAGATCATCTAGTCCAACCCCCTGCCATGGGCAGGGTCACCTTCCACCAGACCAGGTCGCTCAAAGCCCCATCCAATGTGGCCTTAAACACTTCCAGGAATGGGGCAGCCACAACTTGGTTGAGGCAGACTGGTGGTCAGTTGAGAAGCCCTTAAATTATGCTTTCTTATGCATGAGATCTGCCATCTGATGTGCAAGTTACCGGTGAGAAGGAATCTTTCATTTTCAGTGTTACTGCAAAAGCTATGCTGACAAAAACAAAGCAAGTTCTTAAAGTGAGTGCTTGCTTTAATAATGTATAAAGATCAACATTTGAATATATGCTTTATTTTAATTGAAAGAAAAAAAATGTACTATTTACACAGTCAGCTGTACTATTTTTCAGACAAGAGTTTATGGGTTGACACCTATATCAGCCTAGCAATCACAGTTACCGGCAAAACTTATGGTAGCAGTAAACACTAAAGCAAATCTGAAGTTGGCTTTTATATTTTAAGAGCCAATTCATGCAAATACTTATACAGTTGTTTAACATAAAGCATGTCAATTTGTCCATTCCTTCAGTGCAAACAGAGGTATATATGCTTCTTTGCAGGACTGAAGACCTGTTGTGCATTTTTTAAATAAATGTTTTGCCTTTTAGGTATATATCATTATTTTCACAGTCTACAAAATGCAGACATACCATCATGTTGTATAAGTCACCTTGACAAACTTTAAACATTCCTTTTATTGAAAACAGCTACAAAACCTTTTAATCGTACAAGCTGATCCATTTGTCTAGTTATGCAAAATAAGATGCTGTTTCACTGTCCTCCCACATTCCTTGAATTACTCATTTTCTAGATCTTTTGTTAAATAGATTTACTTAATTTTTTTTTGTGACAGAATTTTTTTTTGCCAGCATGTCTGTATAACGGCTAGCACAACAGGCCCTGAACTTGCCTGAAATATCAATGGACAGCAAACAGCTCCCACAAAATCAACATTAAGGTAACAATAAGGCAATAATGTAGAACACAGTAATTCTATGAACCAAAAAAAAGGACAACTATACTGCTGAAATATAATTTTAATGTTAAACTAGATTAATCTTGGTACCATCTATGAAAATCAGAAAGAAATGCAAATTTTATTCAGTAACATTTATTTCCATTTGACTGGATTGATTTTCTGTGACTCAGAACTATTCCTCTTTTATGTATCTTAACCCTCAAACATTTATTGGTGATATGCATTATCTCAAAACAGCTTTACCATGTGCTTACTTTCATAAATTTTGCTTGGTCTAGCTCAGCGTGCAATTTGAGGATAAAGTAATACGATGTAATGGCTAGGTAACATCAAAGCGGACAGACTGCTCCTCTTTTCCATCTCTTCCCCTTGTCCTGGACAAGTTCTCCAGCCACCTTCTCTGTGCTGGCACTGATGTGTGAAAAATTTGTTCATTGGAGCTAAATCAGCAGAAAATTATACATTTTTTGGCAGAATTAGATTTTTGCTTATTTATCTCTATGAATTATTTCACTGTGTGGTCACATGAATGGCAGTGCTGATGCAAGAGGCAGCAAGAGTACAGCTGAAGCGGGTGAAAAAGGAATGGCAGAAGAATTTTACCACTTTCAGTGGCAACTAGTCATTAGATGAGCATAGTTGTATTTTCAAACTACACCTTTCAGTTCAAACTGAAAAGACAACAGGAATTTTGCTTAAGCTAAAATTGGAAAATATGTGTAATATAGGAATATATAATGAAAAGATATTTGAAGTATAGCAACTATATTCTTTCTTGTAATGCTAAAAGGCATTTTACTACTCGGAAAGTACTTCAGTCTTTAAAAGAATCCACATAACGGAAAAATGTTAATTAAAAGTATGATAAATTATAAACCCTATCTCTAAAGAAAATAAGCAAAAAAACAATTAGCCCAGTGCTCCTCTTCAACAAACATGTGGAAACATATCCAATTATCTTGGAAAAAGCCAATTAAAATAAAATGAATAATCTAAATACCAGAATTAAATATTTAATTTTATGATTACCTTTCTCAAGAAGCTGGTTTTAACATAAACTGTGAAATACTGGCGATCTGTCATGTTTGCAAGCTTTATAGACACCGCAGTTGTTGTTCTGTTGCCTTTGTGTATATTGCAGTTTGCTTTAGCAGGTAACCAATGTGACATTAAACATGTCCCTTTCTGGTAAGGGTTTTCAAACATCTGAATATTTGGCTTAAGTACATCAGAATAAAGCTCAAGGTGTATCAACAAAAGGAGTCTTTTTCAGTCTTTCTGTTACAGGAATTTAAAAAGGAAGAAATATGACATAACATGTGGCTTTATACACATTGTTAGCAGCATGTGACTGTGAAGAATGTAAACACATGTACAAGAGGGACAGGAAGAAGAGAGGTCCTTTTGTTTGAAAAATCCACATGCAATCCAGGCATAACTGCAATTTTAATACTGAGAGAGTGGATGGGTATTAAAGCTGTCCTGTGTTCTCTGACAGACACGAAAAAAAGCAAGCCATAAAATGGCCCTCTTTCCTTTTGGAGTTGCAGAGGGATTCTGAAAACACTGTATATCACAAAGAAGTATTCCTTTCTTAGAATCTCACAGAACATGATGCAATTCTTTGTTAATTAATTCTACTGAGCCTACATGCCAGAACTGGGATTGAAATGACAACATATGAAAACATTTACTACATAATGTACTGTCATAAAACTGGGAAAAAGCGAAGTTGATTTTTATGTATGTGTAATTGAAACTTGAACAAAGGTGGACCTTGACTTCAGACAGCATAAATAAGATTCACTAAAATGACCATGAGGCCTGCGCAGTAAGGACACAGCCTAGTCATGCTAGCTTTTTCATTTGCAGGCAATCAGTATGGGAATAAGGCCTTTTAGAGCATGACAATGTCTCAAAGGAAATCTCATTATGATGAAAATGGGGATTAGAATATACCATACTGACAAGTTGTAACCCAGTAATGTTACTTTCTTGATGAATAAGACCCTTAATTTCAAACAATAGTGTGCTAGTAACTACATATTGTTGGCCCAGGGAATAATTTAATGTATATATGAAAAATTCACATCTCAGAGGATTTAGCACCTGAAGGATTTCTATACACTAGTGCTGTTCCTTGTTATCTTTTCATTCCACCACTGGCCACTGTCAGAGATAGAAGGCTAAGTACACATGTAACCCTGTTTGGCTGCTCTTAAGTTCTTGTGCTCATAGACCAAACCAAATTAAGACAGTAGCTTGTTGTGAGGTTTGCCACCATGAGAAAACACTCCACTCCCTATTCTTTCTTTCTAACACAGCAATTTTGAAAGCTAAATTATCACATTAATAATGTGATTTTTCAAACGTAGTTTGTTTAAATTATCAAGTTTGCAAAGTCAAGCACTGAAAATCAAGATAAAAATATAAATTTGCACATGCAGTTTTTATTTGACTTTAAGTAGATTCTGATAGACTTGATGACATAATCTTTTGGTTTTATGATTCCTCCAATTCACTCACTTCACTGAGCCAGAAATGTGCAGGAAAATATAGGAAAAGACACAATTGCCTCATAGCTAAGGTCTGCTGCACCAGATGAATTGGATATAATTCTTGTCTTTCTCTTAAAATTCTAAAGTGATACTGAATAAGTCAAATCAACCAAAATTTCCCAGGTAAAACACAAATACTGGCCACATTTTCTAGATACCTGATTTGGAGTATCTGTGATCTAGTTTTGTAGTTTTTCCACTAACGGTAATGTAGTCTGCTCTGAACATTATAAAGATAAGTACTCTAAGTTATAGGAGTTTCGTATTCCAAAACAGAAAGCCAAAATTCATTGTGACTTTGACACTTCAATATTGGTGCTTTCTTTCTCCCTCTCTGAAAAAGAACTGATGATATCCTTCAAACTTTCAAGACCAACGATACAAGAGTGTCATGAAGACTTATTAATTACAGTGTGGAACCAAGTAAGATTCTGCAACGTCTATTTATTATGGCTGTTTATTATTGATGACTGGATCTTCAAAACAAAATACGAATAAAGCTCCATATTTTAAACAAACAGGTCATATGAACACTCCTCATTTTTGGTAGAGGCAGAGATCACCTGAGAATAAAACCGCAATGCAAATAAGCGATACATTACAATGCATATATACTAACTGGGTGAAAAAAGGTGAGAATAGCTGGTTCTTGGTTCAGCCAAGTGCATGGCTTTTAATATTGTTTTAAAGCTCAAACATTAAGTAAATATTTATGGAAAAAAGTTGGACAGGCATAGATGAAACTTCAGTGTAAATGTGGCAGGCTACAAAGCAGAGATTAATAATTTCTCAGAGGGCACAAGACTAAATGCCATGCTGATCAGTGTTAGCAAAGCAGGGAAAGGTATGAGTATCTTTGTCTTTCCCTCAGTTAATCCATGCCTTGTTTAAACTGATTGACACGGCACTTTAACAACAAAAACTAAGTCATGAAATCTTTCAAATTATCATATTTGACTGAATTTTCATCCATTGATTTTACTCCACCTGCAGCACACTAGACAAGGTAATAATTTATGATAATTATATGAAAATACACAATTAATATTCATCACCTCTCATTTCTCATCACTTTAGATGATCAGTAATGCAGAGTAAAAATGCTGTCAGATTTCTAATTGCTTTGTAATGGGCCTGAAATAGGGAAATCGTTAAAGACAAACAATCTGTCACTTGTCTGTTACCTTAACTATCTATCACTTAAAAAAACCCTCATTAAATACATTGCTAATGAACGACAAAAGACTGTACTCAGTGTGCCCAGATGTAGCTTTTTAAACAATATTGTAAATTGCTTAAATAATTCCCAAGACGTTTTCAATCATTTTTGTGGAAATTTAATGGAAAATATATATTTTCAGTGCATGTTACATCTCATTCGTTCACATCATTATGACATTTAGTCTATCATAGCCACATCTCCTGGGAGACGAAACTTTGTTTTTCTTTTTCCTGTTGACAAATCTCACCCAATTAAAATAAATTCTGGAATAACTTAACATTTAGGCCTCCAACACTTTTCTCTTAAAAAAAATTGAAAAAAAAAAAAAACCAAAACATTAATCAGTTAAAAATAATTATTCCAAGGATTTTTAATATCTAGATTAAAATTAAGTCCAACATTGTTCAAAGTTGAACAAATTATTTTATCTTTCACAGACAAAACAATTGTTCCCAAGAGACAGAATTCAGAGTTTTCACTTACACCATTCTTTTGAGTCGGCTGTCCACTATAGCTCTGACAGAAAACTTCATTTGAAATAAATTCTTCTCACTGTACTGACTTAAACAGTCAGAACGAAAACAGTATGCCAGAAGGAGTATCGGTGAGATCCCATAGTGAAATATTGTATTATTAATTGCAACATTAAATAATTGCCACATTAAAAAGTTGGAAAAATTAAGAAATAACAACTACAAAATCATTTAAGACAAAATATCTGTGTGTAACTTACACATGCTCAATCTCTTAAATTTAGCTAAAACAATAACATTCAGTGCTTGTTTATGTCGCTATAGATGAGATGCTAAAACGCTACAGTTTAAGGCAAAAGGTGTATGAAGAATTGATAGCTGGAAATAGAATCATAGAATGGTTTGGGTTGGAAGGGACCTGTAAAGGTCACCTAGTCCAACCCCCCTGCAAGAAGCAGGGACATCTCCAACCAGATCAGGTTGCTCAGAGCCCCGTCCAACCTGGCCTTGAATGTTTCCAGGGATGGGGCACCCACCACCTCTCTGGGCAACCTCTTCCAGTGTTCTACCATCCTCATTGCAAAAATTTTTTTCCTTATGTCCAATATGAACCTGCTTCCTTCTATGTCAAAACAATTATCCCTTGTTCTATCACAACAGGCTCTGCTAAAGAGTTTCTCCCCATCTTTCTTCTAAGCTCCCTTTAGGTAGTGGAAGACCGTTACAAGGTCTCCCTGAAGCCTCCTGTTCTCCAGGCTGAACAACTCCAGCTCTCTCAGCCTGTCCTCATAGGGAGGTGCTTCAGCCTTCTGATCATCTTCATGGCTCTCCTCTGGACTTGCTCCAACACTTCCAAGTCCAACTTATGTTGGAGGCTCCAGAGTTGGATGCAGTACTGCAGGTGGTGTCTCATGAGAGGGAAGCAGAGAGGCAGAATCACCTCTCTTGAACTGCTGGCCACGCATCTTGTGACGCAGCCCAGGATGTGGTTGGCTTTCTGGTCTGCAAGTGCACATTGCTGGCTCATGTTGAGAAGCCAGGCAAATTCAGGTTTAGAATTAGGGACAATTCTTAACAGTAGGATGATTAGCTGTTGAAGCAGCCTTCTCACAAATGAGGAATTTTCCATCTTTCAATATTGAGAGTCAGGCAGAACATACTGGACTCAGAACAGTCCAGTAATACAGAAAATTTCAGGTGATCTAGGTGATCTAGGGCTTTCTTTGGGCTTTATTACCATTAAATTCTATTTCTTCTCAGTTACAAGACAAACAAGAAGGCATGGAAAACTACACTTTCAGAAAATCATTAATTAAATAAATAAACAAGTGAGCTAAGAGACTAATCCAGGTGTAGTGCTTTGTATCAGGAACAGCGCTACAGTGTACACTGACATTTAACATAAGTGCTGTCCAGACAGGGACATATTTGTCCAGATAGCAACTATACTAAATAACTTTGCCTTTCCAAGTATAAAAAGGTACTTGTTGCAAAAATTGTAATTTCTCATATATTCTGAATATGTTAGTAACCCTAGAAAGACTTGCCTTCTGATTTTTTATATAACTTGTGCATCACTCTTTTGTACACATTTATAGCAATATAAAATCAATACAAACAAAAAAAGCCAAAAAAGCTTTACGTCTCTGAACAACACTTTGAAAAATACCAATTGTCCATAGAAGCAAAAAATGTACTTAAAAGTGAAAAAGTCTGGATGTTTCAGCAGTTTCTTAAAAGAATAAAATAACAAGGGCCCACGCCATCATTTGTACTAATTTTTTATTCTATTGACATGATACAGTAGTCCAGTTTATTCCTTAAATAATTCTTTCCCTATACTTCTATGACAACAGAGCACAATACTATGTGCCAGTTTTAAATAAAGCATCTACTAAAATGTTGAATATTCTCACAAAAATATCTAAAAAAACCCAACCTACATAATGTAATTATCTTACATTAAATAAGAGAAGAAATCTTGTTATGGTATTTAGGTGTCCATTTCCAGTGAAACAATAGCACCTATGCATACTTACATAATTATTGAAGATACTTATGCAACTAATGAAGCCTGGATTCTTACAGGCTTGGGTCCTATACCTCCCATTCCGGGACAACAGTCCCAGGTCTTCTCCATGACTTTATTGTCTGTCTCCACACATCCTAGACTTCCACGGTAAGTTCCCCACACTTGCCAAGTCACTTACCTACTTTTGTAAAAAGCAGCAAATCCTATAGCCAGTTTGAACTATATACTGACTTACCAGCCAGTAGCTGCCAAAAGCAATAGGTAGCATTTGAGCTCAGTCTGGTTTGCCCTGCTCTCTCTCCCCTACATACCCATTTGATTTTAACAAATCTTGAACTAACTTGATTTTGATAATCTCTAGCTATGAAAGATTATCAAATTGGCTTGAGATTGATCAGCAGCTTCAAAAGTCATTACAAGCAGACGGGGTATGATTAGCTAAGACCAACCCAAACATAACATTGTGATTGCTGAAACTGGATAGATTGAAATTAAAAGATAAACTGAAACACAAAGATTATAATACCAGACAAGGCCAAATAATCCTGCAGTGATTTTATTTCATACTTCATGCATTTTGCAGCCTATGAACACCGAATTGTTATATGAAATAGCCTGTTTTATTTTACTTTGGCAAGACTGCTGAACCTGCAAAGAAAACAATGAGTGTTTCTCCTCCAAAATTGTTCCACTGACTTCAGAGATAATTCCATAACATTTATAGTTAATTTTATATTGAATAACTAATTACAGATAATTATACTATTGGATACAAATTGCTCACAATCTCTCTAATAACTCTGAGTTTAAACTTCATTACAAGATGGCTTCAGGCATCAATCCTGTAGCAAGTTAAAATGGAAAAAAACTATATGCAACATTTAAGAATTTTGAGCATAAAGGATAAAAATAGATATTGTAAATGTATCCAGTCTGTAAGAGGATATTAATCATATGTGCTAAAAGCACAGGTGTAGTAACCAGTCTCCAAGACATCACTGCATCTTCTACAATTTTCCTTTTAATTTTCCCCCCTTCACAACAACAGTCCTTGTTCACATATCAACCCCAATGGCTGAGGGGAATACACTGAGTACTGTGGGCTGACTACAAGCCAAAATTAAGACGGTAACTCATACAATCCTGCTGAAACCTCTGTCTGAGAGAGAAATTCTAATTTCAAAAGGCACTATGTAAATTAGCTCACACTTGATACATCTCATCTATAATTCAATGACTTAAGTGAAATATATAATTAGTCACACTGGTGCTGCAGAACTTAACATCGCCTTGACAGAGGGAGCTGGATTGTTCCATGGCTTGTACATGTACTGCCCAAGTGCAAAGACAAGTCTCTTTCCCTTTTAACAATTTTGAGAAGCCCAGGCTGCTAGGGGCAGATGGCGTGCACCTAACTGAGAAGGGGAAGAGTGTGCTTGGCCAAAGGCTTGCCAGCAGACTCATCCGGAGGGCTTTAAACTAGTGTTGCTGGGGGAGGGGGAGCACAGTTCAGCCTACTGCTGTCAGCATGGCGCCAGTGCCAGCACCAAGGGTCCTGAAGCTGAGGAAGCATCTCAGGTAAGTGCAAATGAAAGCACGTCAGCTTTGTTGGGGGCCCAGCTGAAGTGTCTCTGTACCAATGCACACAGCATGGGTTTTAAAATAGAGGGGGGTAGATTTAGATTGGATATTAGGAAAAAAATTTTCACAATGCGAGTTATAGAACACTGGAACAGGTTGCCCAGAGAGGTGGTGGATGCCCCATCCCTGGAAACGTTCAAGGCCAGGCTGGATGAGGCTCTGAGCAACCTGATGTAGGTGGGGATGTCCCTGCTCCTTGCAGGGGGGTTGGACTAGATGACCTTTGAAGGTCCCTTCCAACTCTAACCATTCTATGATTCTATGATTCTATGAAGGCTGATGTTGCAAATTTGACCTCATCTACAAAAGCACAGAAAAGGGCAAAATAGTAACCTACTGGCTATTCTGTAGAGACATTGATGAGCAGGACAGGCAAAAATCAGGCTGACACACAGGTCTTGAGTAGTTTTGTAGATTAGATGCTTTTCTCACCTACCCGAAGTCTCTTGCTTCTCTACCATCCCTGTTAAAATCTGAAGAAATCCTCCATCTTTATTGTTCAGCCTTGATTGTCCCACACCCTTCCTGTGCTGGTGGTTAATGGGAACGATATGTCAGGGACAACACTCCCAGTTCTTCCCACTGATGTCTGTAGCCTGGCTGCTGCTCTATTTAAACAGTTCAAAGGGTAGGAGAAACAACAAAAAGTTGCTTTAGTTCTAACATATTGCATAAAAACATTGCCAAAGGAGGTATGCTGTAGATTTAAAGGCATTATGTGAATTGTGTTTGTCTGGACTAATATTTAGGGATTTTGCTAACTGGGATTGACTGAGATTACAAAAGCTGAAGTTTACAGGACCAACCTAAGCTTTTTTTTTTTTTTTTTTAAATAAGAGGGAACATCTTCATATCATTAATAGTCCGCTTCCTGAGCTTATTTTTTTTTCATTAAGAGAATGTTCTTCCTTCACCTTTAGGACCAGTACTTTCTAGAAAGAAACCATCATTTTGCTCTGCTCACAGGGTCGGGACAGCTTGTAAGGGAGGCGAGAAGGGGGCAGGCTCGTCACCCCTGTGCCCGCGGTTTTCTGCCCAGACCCACGCTGCCCGGAGCAGCTGGGCAGAGGGAACCCGACGGCGGGTGCCCACCCTATGCCAAGCCGGTCCCCGGGGTGCCGGCGGGCCCCCGGTTCCCCGGTGTCGGAGCTCATCTTTGCCTCCGGGGCGTGGGGCAGGCCAGCAAAGGAGGGAAGGCAAAACGGACCCGGTGCGCCCCGGGTCTTCCCGCACCTGGAGGTGGAGTCCCCGAGGGGAGAGGGGCGGCCCGGACTCCCGCGCAGAGAGCGGACCCCGGTGCCTTCGCGCAGCGGGAGACAGAATCTCTGATGGGAAAGTGGGGGTGAAAAGATGTTCCCGCTCGCCCCCGGGCCGGGAACGAGCGCTGGAAGGCGGCCGGGGCCATTACTTACGGGGCCCGGCGGCAGTCCCGCAGCTCCGGAGTGCCGCTGGTCGCCATGGAGACGGCGTCGGGCCTCACCCACGGCTCCGCTTCCTATAGGTGCCAACGCCACTACTGCCCGGGCGGAAACAGGCAAGGCGGCCTCGTCAGCCACACGCGCCGCTGCCCGTCCCCCGCCACGCTGAAGGCGCAGGGCGCCACGCGGAGGGGCTGTTTCCCGCCGGACGAGTTATCTGGGGCACCGGTGGCCTCCATCGGCGGGCCGGCGGTGCGGAGCGGGTAGGTGCTGGCTCGCTGTCGCCGCGGGGTCTCGCGTCGCCGTCCGTTGGCGCCAAGGGCTTCGCACGCTGCAGCCGTGGCGGGAAGGCCCCGGCGGGGCCTGGCGTGCTGAGCGGGACCGGCGGCCTCCCCGGCCTCCTCCCGTGGATCCTGCCGGCCTCCTCCCGCTGCCAAGGTCCGCGCGTCCCGCCTGCCGCCGGCTCGGTCGTCGCTGTGGGGTAGCGACCGCTTCGTTCTGGGCGTTGGGCGTTGTGGCGCGGAAGCCTGGCCCCGGGCGGCGCTGGCGTTTTCGCGTGTTTTTTAAAAACCCCTTGTGGGCTCCCAAGGGAGAAAGAGGCCTTCGTGGAGAAAGGTGTGGAGTGGGAGGGGCGGGCATGCATGCGTGCGTGGTGCTTCCCCGAAGGGAGAGGGGGGGATGTGCCCTCTTTCTGGTGGTATCTCTGAGAAGTTTGATAAACATACTTTTCTTCTCCCATGAAAAAAGGATTAGTCTGAAGTATGACGGTAGTCACCAGCACAGGTTTTAGTACTGAAATTGAAAAAAAAAAAACAACATTTTTCTTTCTTGTAACAATAAAAAAAGAGTTATGAAACTCACAAACTTGAAACTTTTCTACTGAGAAATTGACTTCTTTCTTATCAGGAATTTAATGATAAATCAGCTGCTACAAACTTGTGATTTTGATGTACCTAAGAATCTGCTGGAAGCTCAAGCATTACTGTGCTGTTTCTGGCATTTAATTCTCCTGTTTAGTTTTTTCATTCTGCATCATTAGCTTGATGATAGAGGGACAAAAATAAAAAGAACCCAATTAGTTAGGTTTTGCTTAGGGACTTGCACTAACTTTATATCCTTTAGTTCATTTTCGGTTGTTTTTATTTGCTCCTCTACTTTAATATTTAAAAATTTAAGCCTTCTTACCCGAGAGGATGAAGGAGGATCCATGCTGCAAATATCATTGTGCAAAAGCCAAGCCATACCTTTTCGTCTTCTTGCATGTGTCTCACTCTAGAATTGACAAAATATCACACTCTTATGTACTCTGTTTTTTCATATGTTAAGTAAAGTATTGCTTCAAGATAAAAAGTATATTTTTAAAACTGCATCTATAGCACGAGTAGGTTCAAAATAGTTCAGACAGCTAAAATGCAAAATTATTTTAAAGGAGTATGTACAGCTTCTTAAACATGATATACTAAGGAACTGGGACAGGAGACACGGCATGTGAATCACTTCACGTATGACAATCTGTGGGATGGAATGGCCGTGTGAATTAAGCTGGTTTTTTGCACTGTAGATCTTACATGGGAGTGTAGGTGTGCTTGAGGGCTGCAATCTGTTTCATGATCCTGAATGTCACATTTCTTCACTTTTGCTTTTTCTAACTATTTCTCTTTCAAATTATAATTATATTTATTTAATTTTCTTACACAGTGCTAAGACAGTAATTTCAAAGCTATTCGGACTATGGCCTTTGAAAGGGTAACACAAAAGGACTGGTACAAAATCCTGGGAGCAAAGCCATCGGACAGTTTGGCAGAACTAAAACGGAAGTACCAAAAACTTGCTTTATTAGTAAGTATTTTTTTGTTACTTAAGATGTGCAAAAAAAAAAGTTATAAACCAGTAAGATAATAATTGGAGGGTCTATTTTTACTTTTTTTTTTTTTTTATAAATAGGATTAATTGTTTATTGTATCAGTTCACTGAGGATGGTTTAACTTTGAAATAAACACCTGGAGTTTGTGAGGTATCATTGTATCTTTGCAAAGAGGGGTGGTTGTCTTCTGGTTTCAAAACACTGATGTGTCTCCCAGCTTTACTAAACATTCATGCATGAACTGAGGCAAATACTTGTTCATCAGGTGCTGGATAATCAGGCTCACAAGTCAAAAAAAGGGCATTGTTTGTAGCACACAGTCATTAAATGTGCTAATTGATACTTGTGGTATTTACTGTCTGTGTGCAGTTACAGTGTGCCGAATGCAGCCCTTGAATGTATAAAGACCAGATGCAACGAGCAAAAAGTTCTTCCTGACAGTCTGCAGTAATGGAATAGAAAATATATAGGAGGAAAATATGTTAATATTGATTTTACTTGGAAGTTTTTGTTGCATTTTTGTGGAATCGTGTTTTCAGTCATGCATTAAGACTTGATGTTCTTTGAATTCTCTTAATTTTTCCTGTATTCCTGGTGTATGTGTATAAGAGTCCCAGAGCTATACTGGATTATTCTATGATTCTTGGTTCTTCTGTTTTACTCTTACCCCTCAATTCAGACTTTTGTTTTTTCTGAAAAGATGCTTTGGCCTGGCTTTCTGAGGAAAATGGGGTGTATTTTTTTTTTTTTATACTGTTGACCATTTTCAACCAAATTTGGTAGACAAATAGAATTTCAAGGTAACTAAATTCCTAAGTTTCTTGAAAGCTGGCAGCCTGGTAGACAAGAAGGAAGAAGGTGAGCAGAACTCATTTTTTATATATTCCTTTAGGTAGCTCCTAGCTAGACAGTATTGCCAGGGCATTAGACAGCGCATGCATGGCTGATCTTACTTGGTTTGAGGTGTCAGAATGAATGTGATTGATGAATGAAAGAAGTTGGGATTTTCAACTGAAGCAAAGAGAATGTCAGTCAATGGGAGACTTTTTGTTAGTGTTTAAGAAAAATTAATGGTTTGGTTTTTGTTTTGTTTGGTTGTTTGTTTTTTTTTTTAATTTTGTTTCTAACACGTGTGAAAACTCTTTTAAAGTAATTTCACCCGCACGAAATATGTTCCAAATGTACACATTTTGATACTCTTCAGCTGAATTTGCCAAGCAATCATGCTGTACATCTGCTTTTCAGTGCTTCCTGCGAACTTATTTCTTTGTCTGAAACTGATCTGTATACTTAGAGTCTTAAGTTTCCACACTTAACGAGATGTTTGCATGCACATACAGGACATAAGTTGTTTGGTCATCATTAAACATTAGAGGAATCAATGTATGAGAGTGCCTTGGAAACCAAGCCTCTTTGTTCCACTCTGAACAGAAACAGTTGTTTTCTTGGTTCTCCTTATGTTTTTTGTTTTACTGAACTACTAGTAAAATGTGAATAAAATATTAATAATAATCTATTTGTTCTTACTGAAAACAATTGGCGACCGCAGTGTAAAATACCTCTGCTTTTCAGATGGGAGGCTAATTTAAACTGAATACTGTGATGGAATGAATGTATTTCTTTCACTATGAATCTATGTATAATAATGGAATTAAAATCATATGTATTGTGCAGAGCTGTTTGCCACAAAACTGAAACTACATAGTGTCTTTCCTGTGTGAGTTTGTTGGTTTTTTTTTTAATGAAACTGACTCTTTGTGTTATAGCACTGTACTTTGATGTAATTATTTTGAAGTGTGTGAAGTGAAAATTGTTGGAGATTACAACTGTCTGTTTATGTCTCTAACTGTCTGCAGTTTTACAAGATGAAAAGATTATATTAATATACAAACTTTTCTTTAGAACCTGTGCATTTCCAAACTAAGGTTAGTGCTCTGTATTTGAAAAGTCAGTGAAAAATGTTAGAAAAAATAAAGATGTTTGGGGTTTTTGTTTTTCGTTTTTTTGGGGTTTTTTTTATTTTTTTTCTTTTTCCTTCCCCTTTCTTTTGCTGTTTAGCTCAGAATTCTTTTGCTGTCAGTGATGGATCTCTCTTTCTGACTAGAAAGCTACACTGATGTTTACTTGTTTACTTGTTTTAGGTGTTTTCTACAAGGCAGATCTGCTGCTGCTTGTCTGTTATTGTTACCATATGTCCTGTCTCTATTCATCTTCTTTTTCACTTTAGCTGAACTGTTACAAACTCTACTTGTTTGTCTGCTTACTAATGTAGCATCTAGCATAGTCCGTCTAAAATCTTTAAAACATGGCGGTAATAAAGTAACAATTATTTTTATACATCTTAAAAACTCATTGGCTATGGGAGTGACTGGAGGCTACACTGCCTACCTTCCCTAAAAGGTGTTTGTATAACACACAGTTACAGTGTGGAAGCTGTTGCCACAGATGTTGTTGAGTCCAAGGGGTTCCATGGTTGAAAAAGTTGTAAGACTTTCATGAAAGTCTGCCATGGCAGGTTAACACAAAAAATACTCTCTCTCATTCAGAGATTCATGAGCTATGGACTTCCAAATGTTGGTGGAAGGTGGAGGTGTTGCTATATGTTTGTCTAATCCTGACACTATTCCCTAGGCATCCACTGTTCATTGTTAGTAAAAAGGGTAGCACTGGGTAGTCCTCTCATCTTGCATGTTGTCTCTTATTCAGATGAAGTAACTCCCTTGATCCCCAAGTAAAGCTTGTACTTAGATCTCTTGGTAGCTTCACACCTCTGAAGGGCTGGGTTTTCTGAAGCTCGTTTTGGTTTTCTGAAGCTGTTGTTGGAGACAGAGGTGGTAGAAGTAGCAGTAGTATTGGTGTGGGTAGAGAACAGGGCTCCATGCAGTTCTTATGTACTGTGGTAGTAGTCAGTTATTGGAGTAACTCCAGTTTAGAAGCTGAAATAGCAGATGAGACATCTGTGTACTGCCTATTAAAAGACTTCACGACAAATTGTATGGTCAGTACAGCAAGTTTTCTGGCACATGTGCAGCAGCAGAAGTTAAACTCCTGAAGAATTGTACGCTACTAGTTACCTTAAAATCCAAAAGTTTATAAAGCAACTTGCATCTTGGATACCACTTGCAATTAATATTACATTCATTCTGTAATCATGAATATCCTGATCACAGGTGTTAATTAGCATCAAGCATAATAGATGGTGGAATTTATTTTTTTAAAAAGGATTCTGCTGTTAAAATAAAAACAGCAAATGTCTGAGTCCAAGCCTTCCTCAAATGATCCCCAGTGCTTCATGTTGAGCATTTGCTTTTTGCCATCTGCTATTTTCTATTTCTCAACACATGTACGCTTAGCATCTTGAATGAACAGGCAGATGTAAATTTCCAAAGCTAAAAAGAGTTGGAGATCTTGCCATATGTCACGCAGAAGATAACTATATTTGTAGCTAAATCTCAGGACTGACCTTAATAATACAGAGTAGTACACAATTTAAAATGGTTGAATTGTAGGTTTGTAAGAATGGTTTCATAAGGGCAAGTTAGCTTAAAACCTATTAATTTTCAAAATATAGTTTGTTTTTGTCAAATCTAACAGATTGGTGGAAAATATTCGTAACTCATAACAAATAAAACTGTGCATATGCAGTCTACTGGAGCGAATACATTTATTCTTTTGCCATATTTTGCATTACTTTTTGGTCAAGTCACAATATATGTTTAAGTGAATTATTTTACTACAAATTATGTCAATTCAGTCTTTAAGAATAGTATTCATTTGATACAGGAAATAGGACAGGTTTGGGGTTGGCCTAAAAGCAGTGATATTTTAAAATCTTTTCTTTTTTTCTTCTCACCCAAGTATTTAAGTAAAAGTTCATATTTATAGAATTTCCTTGCAACTTATGGAACTTAAATTTATTTCTTTAAATTCTTGTGTACTTACGTAACTCTGGTATGTGGATCATCTTGATACTTTGTTATTGTAACAATCAACAGCAGCTGAAGATGACAGACTTCTGGCCACAAGAGGTGCGTGGCAGTGGCAATGGCAATTTTATAAATACCTTATTTTTAGAACAAAACCGAACTGTTGTATATGCTGGCACATACTCCTCTGTCTTCTCCAGCACGGAGCTTCAACCAGTAATTCTGAAAGAAAAAAAGTTAGAAATATGTATATTTAACCAGCGTATCTTAATGCAAAGATTCCTTGATTGGCTGTTATAAGTTCATGCCAAAGTGCTTTCTGAAGCACAGAAGACTTGCAGTTCCCATACTCTGAAAGGAATCAACAAATTTTTATAATTAATATGTTGTCGAAGTGGTAGGAGTTAGTCTTTTAATATTCTCTCTTTGGAACATGCTGATGGTTTTGAGATATTTGGAATACATATATTATCTACTTGCCTTTTTATCCACAGTTACATACACAGTAGTTTCAACAAAAAGATTTCTGAAATGGATAAACAGGTTTTATATTCTATACTTTTTTTGGAATCCGTAGTTTTTAGGAAGGACAGTGCTTATGTTCTCTTTCTGAATGTATATGAAGTTAACAGAGGATGAAATCAAAGTAACAAAAATAAGATATTGGGGGAAAAAAATACACTGTCTTATTATTGGCACAATTTTTACATCTCCTTTTGGTCTAGCACTTTGTGGTCAAAGAATGAGCTACCAGATTGTTTTCAAATTTTCATGTAGCTGCTCTGTATCTGAAAACTGCTTTTTGCAGGGAATGAAGTCACCGAATGCATAAGCTTTGTCTAGCTGAAAACCAGGTGTCTGTTCCTGTTGATGCTGGTGATATTATAGGATACCTTTCAACTGGAAAAAAAATTATCGTGCAGGAAAATTATATGCTGCTGTTACAATGTATGCCCTAATCTTAAAGAAAATCCATGTAATTTGAGCAGGGAGTATGCAGGAAGCTCTTATTTTTAATACGGTAAGGAAATAAAATGTGCCATTTAACACCTAGTGTTACAAAGATTATCTTTTTATCAGAAGGGATGGTGTGTGTATAGAAATACAAACAAAGTGTTTAAGGTGATCGCTTAGTCTGTTTGAAAAAGTAAGCATTGGGCATGGGTGAGAATTACTCTCAGGAACAATAAAAAAGGAAATTAATAGAAGTTTAACTTAATGAAGCAAAATATCTTCAAGAAGAGATTGTTCCATTGAGCTTATGTAGAGGAGAGACATCTGTCTTTCCAGAGAGAGAAAAAAAAAAAAAATCTGTTGTATCTTGTCAGATTTATATACACATCTAAATTCTGCGATTACAAGAAATGCACGGCATATTTATGCAAAGTTAAAGATCTGCTTCCATGATTGCTGTGTTCAAGTTTGCTGCAAAATAAATTCAGTGTTACTCCTGAAAGAACTTACCTACTGAGGAAGTTCTTTTCATGCGGAGTTTAAGTTGAGAATTTGAATCTTTAAAATTAAAACAGTTTGAGCTTTGTATCAGAAGTCTCATGGTAATGCTTTTCATAATTAAAGTTATGCAGTGTGTGTATTCCTTTTTTAATAGCTTTTGCTGTTGTTTTTTTTAATTTTTTGTTTGAATAGCAGCATACTTGTTAGAGATACTTAACAGATCTTCATGCTTAGTCAACTCTAGTTTCAGCTAAGCTGTAGAAAACGAATTTTGTAATTTGGTAGTATAAACAGAACAACTTCAGTGCAGCGTGGTTGTAGCTTCGCTGAAGTTAATGTAACTGCAACAGAGAGAAAGATAAGCCACTAAGTTTAATACAAAGGACTATTGTTTTAGCACTCTGGGTAGTTTTATTTTGAGCTATAATAAAATGCAATGGGGCAGATTTTCAAGTTGGGACTTACTAGCTTATGTAGTATATAATGAACCTCAATGTTACAGAAGTCACTGTTTCAAACAGCTTGATTAGCCAGATCATGATCATGCTGATGTTCCTACTGCTGTTTAAGCTATGAGAGCTTTTATTGAACTCATCTATCTGGTTTTTGTGGTGGTGTGTTTTGTTTTGGGTTGTGGGGTTTTTTTTGTTTGGTTGGTTGGGTTTTTTTTTCCTTACACCAGAAGAGGTCATTATGATATTCCACAGCAAGTCTGAAGAACAGGTGTTTATCCTGGCAATGATCATGTTGCAGTAATGGGAACTCTTGTCAATCTGAGTGGTCTCACAGATTTGTTGTATGTGTCAAGATGGTACTTAAAAGCCAGACGTTCTGGAGATGCACGATGCTGCCACGTACAGTGATGCAGACTGCTGGGTCTGAGCTGAAGCTCCTCCTTGCTCAGTCAGAATTGTGTGAAAATGTAGTGCTGGTGGCAGTTGGCCCTTGGGCCTTATGGGCTCTCATTAGGGTAACTGGCCAATGGGAGTGTGTGTTCTACATAATTAGGCAGCTGGCTAATCAAATGAAATGCAGTGATTAACCAATTACTGCTCTGATTGGCCAGCACCCAGGTGGAAGGCATACTCTGGACACCTCCGATACAAGAACAGGTTGGGAAAATTATCCTGACTTGCAGAAGGGATGGGGGAAGAGAGGTCGTGGATGTAGGTGAAGAGAAAAAGGAGGTAGTAAGGTATCGGAGCAGGAAAAGGGGTATATGATGACATTAGTATGTGGTGTGTGGTACAACGTTATTAGAGGTGGGTGTCTACTGTATCTCAGTCTATATCAAGCAACATCTCACTTCTTGATTACTTTGTAATGTATAATTTTTTATATTGATTTTAAAAAATGTAGGTCGTGTGAACATCCCTATAGCAGAAAGTTATTTTTAGCTCTTATATAGAATATGAGAAAATCTATAGCATCACAAAGTAAGCCAGCAAGTAAGTAATATATTGCTTATCCAGATATCTCAGCCAGTTGTGAAAGTAATGTTAGTTTGGAAAATTATTTCTAAATTTAATCTGCTTGCTTACTTATGGGTTATTGTCGATAGCTTGTTATGATAAGCAGCTTCTAATACTTCATCCTCTATAGTTTTAAGGGACATACATAAGAACAGAATGAGCATCAGGCAGTTAAAATGTGAGATTCAGCTGGTATGTGCTTGGCATTTCGTGTCATTTATGCTCTGCAAAGGAATCTGATGTGTCTCTTGAATGTTTTATGCACTGGTTATAAAAGTTATTGATTATAACAATATATTAAAAGTATAATCTACACTCTTTGGTAGACTTTTTGTGAAAGGTGTTCTATACTTACAAATATTCACTGTGTCCTTAGGTAGTATAAAATCAAAATGCTAATTAAAAATAAAATCTTAAGTACTATCTTTATTCCATAAAGATATTTATTTACTTAATATTTGCTAGTGTTCTTTCAGCACTTTTGAAGACATATGGAACTAGTTTTGTATTGCATGGTGTGCATTTATCTCATTTCTGAAGTGAGATGTCTGAAATAAAAATTGTGTAGCAAAAGATATTAATTAAAGCACAAAGAAGGAAGCTAAAAAGATCAGCATAATGTTTTCACATAAGTAAATACTCTGATTATTCTGACGTTTGAGCAGCCACAGTCAAGAGTACTTTGAGTTGTTTAACACTTTCAAATCAGACTATTTAAGTGCCTACTTCTGAAATTTTAAGCACGGGGTCAATTATTTAAAGAACATATAATCCCAGAATGTGAGCTTGAAGGATAATAAATGGTAAGGGTAGCATCAATCATTTTGCAATAACTGTGTTTATGTAAGAATCTCCTATTGCTATTAAATTAAATTGACCAGTTTTGTGTTGAATCTGAAATAGTTATTATTTTTTTTTAATTATTGTAGTATGATGTAGTATCTTGAAAAGCTTAATATTTTGGGGACTTGTGTATTATTATTTTTTTTATTAAATAAATTATCTTTGTAGTTTTACCTTATTTTTAAAATACATAATATAATTATTATGGAAACTTAAAAAGCAACACATCCCTTCTTTCCTTCATTTTTAAATGCTTTAGAATCAGAAAATCATGATCTGAATTACGTAAGAGCTGTCCCACCCTCCATATTTATCTTCTCCTTACCTCAATTGATCACGAATGCTTTCTCATCTCCCATTGAGCCTAAATGGTCAGGAGACAGAAGTTCATTTGAACTGATTTAATGTAGAAGCGAATTCTACGCCTGAAGGGTTGTCTTGTAAGACACTTTGTAGATAGGTTATATTATTAGAGTAAGAAAGTTTAGCTTTTTTTTTTGTTGTAGTCTGCCTGTCATTTGGATAAACTATCTGTCACTTAATTTTCAGTATGTTAAAAGTAACGCTTTAAGGCTGAAAAGTCAATAGCCAGATATTTTTAAAACTTGACCCTTCGTTTTTGTTCCCAGTAAATTACAAATAATGAAAAAAATTGTAGTCTGTGTTGGATTTATGACCTAAGAATGTCCACGGTCAAAGAAGGTCAAGATGAACAAGTTTTCTGAGCAGCACCTTAGCTAAACACTTTTATTTTCTTGACCTAAACCTTAAATAGTAACTAATCAGGTGTTTCAGGAGAGGCTGAACAAGAGTTCCTTGTTTAAGAGATGTTCGCCTCCTATCAGAGCACACCAGCCATCCAGTTTAGTTCCTGCTGCTACAGGAGAGCAATGCAAAGTACAGGCTGGATAGATTATCTCAGTATAACTACAGCTTCTGTCAATGTTGCTATTGAAGCTCAAGTGATGAAAATCTTGGGTTGTTCCTCTAGAGCTAATAATCTCTTCTAGGTGAGAGATCTTTTAATCTCCATCTCTGACTATTCCTTCCTGAAATGGGGAAGTTTTGTAAAGTCTTAAGACTGTCTTTGTAGAGTGCTTATTAAATATCAATGGCAAAAAGATCAATAAGAAATTCTGCTAAGAGAGCAGAGTACGCTATTGTCCTGTGACTTCCTTGAGTCATCTGGAAAGTATGTCCGTTTAGTAGTTATGAGGACACACTGTCAAAGTTGTTTGTTTAGTGCAAATGGAGAAATTTGACAATGGCAACCAGACTCAAATTAGAAGTTAAATTCACTCCAAACTAGTGATCAATCCAGATTTGAATGCATCCTTTAAGCTATTAGGGTGAGTAGATCAAATCCAAACTAGAGGCAAAGTTTATGTGATTCTGTGGATTATGTTTGGAATTATTTTATCACTATGGCTATGAAATTTTGAAATAACTGAATGCTGATGTCGTTTTTGGGTTTTGTTTCTTGGTTTTAAATACTGGCGTGATATCCACGAAATCGAGTGTTTGTGCAGTAGTCATAGCCTCTGATTTTAAGGGTTGAAACTTCTCAAGATGCTTTAGACTTATGTGGCATTGCCTGAGATGAAAAAAAAAAAAACACAAAACAAAACTATTGTCTGTACAAGAGGCTGTGGTGGTTCTGGTTTTGGTTTGGGTTGGGTTTTTTGGATACAGTGTAACAAGTTTACTAATGTATCTTTCAAGTTAAGCTGCCTCATGAAAGGTAGGTGGGTTTTTCGTGGGTTTTGCACCCACGTGTTTTCTAAACTAACTGATAAATGCTGTTAATATTTAGTTTTTCATGTCCATTTTAAAAGTTGTTATTCGACTGGGTCCTAACCTGTTGTTTTGAGATCACTAATAGCCTCAAATATTGTAGAGATTCTATATGTATTGCTTCTAAAAATAAAGAAAGCTGAAATAAATATTTAAAAAAAAACCCAAAAAGCCAAAAGCACCTGCAGCTTTTGTAGTGTTATGCAAGTGTTACAGTAATGATCGCTATTTTGGTCTAGCCTGCGTCACCACGCAGTTTCTCACTCACCCTCCCCCTCCCCAGCAGAATGGGGAAGAGAAATTAGGAAGGAAGGAAAACTCGTGGACTGAGACAGTTTACTAGAATAGCAAAGGAAAACTACAATAATAACAGCATATAAGGATGCTAAAATGTACAAAATTAACAATGCACGAATTCTTACCATCTGATGTCCCAGTGACTGATACAGCCTGTCCCAAGCAGCGGTCACAGAGATAAAAAAACTAAGCAGCAATCAAAGGAGAGAGCGAGCTAGAGATCGATGCACCCCCCCCTCCCCCTAGCCAGCCCCACTTATATACATTTATGGATGACATTTATGGCACGGAATACTCGCTTTGGCCAGTTTGGGTCAATTACTCTGGCTGTATCCCTCCCAGCTTCCTGCACCTGCACATTCGTGAGACCTGGAAAGGTGGACAGTGTCCTTGGTCTCATTAGCAATAACTCATAAATCCAAAACACCTTGGCTACTGAGAGGAAAATTAACTCCATCCCTGCCAAAACCAGGACAGTTGCTAATAAATAATTTTTTAAAAGAAGTTCTCTATTCTTTAAGGCTTGCTTTCCACAGTGACTTCTGCAGCTGAAGTGCCTTAGGGGATTTGATTATTTTGCATTATGCTTAAATCTGACCTCTTAAGGGTGTGTGTCTGGTTTTAGGTATTCTAAATGAATTTGAAAATTAATGGTATACTTTGGTTAGAATACTGTTTTAGTGACAGTCATCTGAGGGTGGGAGGGACAATGCAAAAAACTGTGCTTTGTGCTCAGCAGTTCTTAGAAAGTTGTGGGGTATCCAAGTAGTTGCCTCTCTTAGCCTGCAGGAAGGTATTCATTTTGCAAGTCACGGTGGTAGCTGAAGACCACTGCCCCTAACTGCCTGTCCCTGCCCTTCTGCCAGATGTTACTCAGCTGGGAAGTAGCATCCTGTGGGTTTTCCTTCATCCACTGCTGCATGTGTCAGCTGCAAAAGTTCATGTCCAATTTTTCAGTAGTTTAAGCAACCCTAGTAGGGTTTGTTTGTTTTTTTTTTTATAATACAAAATAGGATTCTGGGTTTTGCTTTCACATGAAAGTGGCATTTGCACAAACTAGTTCCCTAACAATTTCTGTAACTGGCGTTATTGTATCACTAGGGCTACATTAACTTTTGCCTAAAAAACAGAACGTTGTTTAACGTGACATTTAACAGCATAAATTGTGAGCACAGGGGCCGGAAACTTAAAAGGAGCGTTTCAAATTCCCTTGATATTTATATTTTTACCTTTATACTCCTGAAAGTTTTTAAATGTTTCATTTCTTTCCTTTGCTACTTTTAGGTGGATTTTTATTGCTTTCTCTTCTCCTGCTGTGTAGCGTAGTTTCCAAAAGGCTTTAAGTAGCTTTTGAGGCTCTTTGGTGGCTCTTCATAGGAAAATAAGGAGCCACGGAAGCAGAAGAAAATGAAAGAGAAACTGTTTCTAAAGATGTACTTTCTAGTAAGCACAGATTCTGTTTTCTCTTCTCATTTTCATACCTTCATTAGACAAATTAATCTTAGCTTCTATTTATACAACAACAGTTGCTTTTCATTTTTTTTTATCACTAGAAATTGAAATTTTTACATTTCATTTCAGCATTGAAGAGTTGAAAAGAGTTCAAGAGTTGGAAAGAATGAGAAGTGTGATTATTTACTATGGAAGTTATGTGAAGTAGTTACTTGCTGTTTTTTTTTGTTGCTTCTTGTCAGTTTAATGGGGTTAGATCTTTCCAGAGACTGGGGAATAGAGGGGGAAAGGACTTAAAGTTTTTGTTACTTAGGTTTCTGTAAGATGGACTAGTTATTGCTGCGGCAGAAGTTTAGTCCATTTCCATTGCCAATGCGATCGGCTGCCTTTCTCATCTTGAGACAGTTTTCAGACAAGAATCTGCAATTACTTGTTTTTGCAGGGCTAGCTGGAGTGCTCTAAACTAGCAGATTTGTGGAGTGGAACCTTGAACAAAGCAGAGACCCACTGTCGGTAGTTAAGACCAATAAGAGAGTGTAAGGTCAAAATAGTATCATGATACTACAGTACTGTGATAAAAGGAATTGCGTTAGAAAGAATTCTGGTCATACCTGATAAAATCCTTAGATTTTAATAATTTACTGCAGAGAATAAAGTATTTTTCATTAGAAATTACTTTGTAGTGGAAGACCAGCTCTGCAATCACAGGACTTTTACAAGGAGCATGACATTGAAAGTGACTATTGCCATGGAAGTTGAAATTTACTTTTTTAAAAGAATAGAATTAGAGTGGCAATCCTGCTGCTACTGCAGTTAAATATATAAAGCAAGTATGCTAAAGATGGAGATTTTGGCAGCAGACACTAACTATAGAGGAGGAAAAGTAGATCTCTCTTCAGGTTTTTCAGATGGCTCTCAGCTCAGATTCATGCCCAAGTTGACAAAAGATTAAGATTTTTCATGAATAATAGAACCATTCAAAATTCTGGTCAGAAATTAAGGTTATCAACATGTGTGATTTAAATGTGAAATAAGATGTTACGGTGAAATTTTTGGCTTAGTAAGAGAGAAGGCTGAGGAAGTTTAAAGTATGTTTAAGCAAGACAGCTTCAAAAAAAAAATTCATGATGCAAATGAATGACTATATGACAGTGTAATTTATTCTGTTTTTTTTTTTAATTCCACTTTAGAGGACTCCAGTAATTTTCAAGAATTTGCAGCATTGAATTGATAGTGTCATCCTCTGTGTTTTTCCTGTGCAGCTATTAGTGAATGCCAGTTATGTGGCCTGCATAACTGGTGCATATGGCTGTGTACATTCGAACTTTTAAAAAAATTCTGACTACTTTTAAAATAGCAAGTTGGATTGTCTGTGGGTGTTTACTTGAAAATTATTCATTGGGTGATGAATAACCAAAATGTTAATGGAAAATTCCTCTTTACTCCTATGTGCTGTCTTGATGGTGCTCTGCTGCTCATACCTTGAGTGACAGTGAATATTTCCTTATAGTAACAATTATAGCAGCAGTAGCGGTATTGGAAATATTTCTATTCTGATGGTTCTTGTTTGTCTCAAGTTGGAGGTCTGCTGTGTTGGATGTTGTGTACAGCAGTGGTTATCTCTGGCCTGAAGGTATGGAAAAGATTAATAATGTGTGTAAAACAGGCAAGCAGTTGAATATTGCGCGGGAAGCTCAGATTGATACTTGCATGATAATTTCTTATTATGGCAGACTGTAAGGAAAAGGGGAGAAGAATGGACACAGTTTTTACCAGCTAGTTGATCACTGAGCGATATTAGAAAAAGTCATAGAATGGATAAGGCATAAGAGATCAGAAGGAAAATGGAACTTTTTTGCATTTTTCCTCATTTGAGGAACGTTTCCTATGAATAAGAATCATCCTGGAGATGGACAGTGGAGGCTGGAATCTGTGTCAAAGCAGATAACAAGATCAGGCAGGAGAAGGCTGAAGTTGTTAAAAAGCTTAAAGATTGTGTTTGGGGGGAAAAAAAGGACGAAGAGATGGATTGAAGTAATGAATCAAGAAGATAAGTTCCTTGCTCTTTTGTCCAGCTGTCTTTGGATGGACATCCTTTGGGGAAGTTTAAATCTCTCTATGAAAAGATTGAATGTCACAAGGAACTCTTCACTTTCTGTTTCTCCTCTTTGCAAGTGGAAAAAGCAGGCTACTTCCATGTTCCCTGCTAACTTCTGCCAATTGAGTGAACATGTTGAAAAGATTGATTGTGGGCTAGGAAGGCAAGTTTAAGACCTGGAATCATTCTTTTCATGGAAGTGAACAAGTTTCACGTTTCAGAGAAAGTGCTTTGTTGCAGAATCACTGAAATAAGAAAAGCACCTTCAAAGTAATTTTGTTTTGTGATGTTTTAACGTAAGACTACACCTCTTTTATTCTTTTTTCTTTTCTTTTTTTTTTTTCTCCTTTCCAAATACTTGCCATGTGTGAAGCTTTTCAGTGCTGAATTGTGCTAGTTACTTACCAGAGGATAGCTTACAAAAATTTAAACAAGCGTGGAACCTGATCTAGTGAATGTGCTTTTTTTTTATGTGAGTATCCTAATGAGGTGCATGCATTACATTCCTGATATTTTTGCAGATGAAGTACAAGTCCCATATTGAACATACATCTTGCTTGTTACACTCCTCCTGTACAGGAAAGGATATGATGACATCAGTTCAATTTAAAAGCCTGTAGGGGAGGAACTGGGAAGCAGATATTTTAAAACAATAATAAACTTTTTCTTTTGCTGTGGTCTCCATTTTTCGTTACGCTGGTGTAGCGCAGAGAAACAAGGATATGGTTTTGATGTTGCTGTGTGGTAAGCATTAGGTGGCAGTAGTGTGTTGTATTTGGCAGGTGCTTTATCATTTGGTTTTTATCTTCCGCAATCTTTAGTGCGGCGCAATAAATAGCGAAAACCTGTATTTTATATCTGTATAGTTTTTGTAAAATGCTGATTTATGGTTGTTCTGACTGTATGTGACTGAAGGGCAGCCGTTGTTTGGACTCTTGTATGCATTAGGTGGGCTTAGCGTACTGTAGTTTCTGCACGACATTAATTACTTATTTTCTGATACACCGTATCTAATAGTGATAATATTAACTGAAAATATTCTGATGAGAAATATGCTGTTAATGGCTGAGTTTAGTTTTGCAGCCTTTATTTTTTCATAAACTATGACCATTTCTAAATTTTAATATAGCCTGTTAGGTGAAGTATGGTTTTTATGCTTGTTGTTTACTCTTTTGTTCTTAGATAAAAAACAAACTTGGGCTCAAGAGAATGTTGGTAGGAACATAATTAACCTTTCAGCATAGTGGTGTTATTGTCACTCCAGATCTTAGACAAGTGTGGTTACCTTGTGACCCTTTTGGAGGTTGTTTTCCCCTCACCCTTGTTTCTCACAGGTAAAGGATCTCAAGGAGTTTAGAGTTGGTGTTGCATTGTATTAATTGGGCAGGATGATCAATTAATAGAAGAAGAGCAAGAAGGTGTTGACAGAACATGCTATCTAATTAGTACCTGGTGAACCATGTAGGCCACAGAGCCCAGAGTGTAATGTTGCTTCAGAGTAGCTGCTATACAAGACCTTTAGATGCAAAAGAAGCCGGTAGAAAAGCTAAAAAAGACTATTTCAGCATAATTCCAGTGAAGGAAATCTTCATTGCTGAAAAACTTCACTTTCCACTGTAAACTTGGGGAAAGTTGGGGATACTTAATTCAAAGAAGGGGCATGTATCAAAGTATCCAGCCTGTATTTTGTACAAGTCTTGCTCTTAAAAATTATGTAGCCTTTATTTTGTTCAGGGTTTTTTTTATGTAAGAGGTAATCTACAAATTATGGAAATAGATGAAATAGTTTTTAAAAAATAAAACTTTCTTTTTTTGGAGTAGTAAGAAAGAAATACTAGAGCAGTAAGATTTCCTGATGGCTCATGTGATAAAATGGCAAGCAAACTCATTTTAAGAGCAAGTAGCACCACAATGCTTTGAGGTTCCACCATAACTGGTTTTCTGTTACATATTAGTTTGTAATAACTTTTCCGTTGAAAATTAAGTAATTTTGAATTGAAAAGTGCTTTGAGTCTAGCAAGGTAGTACTGACAGAATCACTTGATTACTGGCAATTATGCAGTTTTTTCATTTATTTTTATAAATACATTGATAATTCATTCATGCTATTCACTCCCAAATTCTCCCTCCTCTCACAATAGGAGAAAAGCTTAATGTTTACATGTTTCAAACAAACATTTTTTTAAATGAATTCATTTTCTCCTACAGTTTGAGCTTCTTTGTTTTACTGAAATAAACCACTTGCTGGTTTAGAATACTTTGATTGAATAAATCATTCACATTTTTGTCAAATATTTAAACGTTTCTTTTCATTCTGCCCTAATAATGAGTTCAGCTGGTGAAGCTGGAAAATGGCTTCTTTCTGTGACCTTTCAGTGAGTGCCACAGGGTGGAGGCCAAGTGCGTGTTTGTCACCTTTTTTTCTTGACTAGCACAGGTGGCTAAGACATGTGCTTTTCTTAAATTTAGTTATCCAAAAATTCAAATTCCAGTTTAATAAACAATTTTATAATTCAATCTATGTTCTGATTTAAATGCATTGCAGAATGGATTCTGCAAGAAAGAAAGAGAGTTCAGCCCTAGAGCATAACAGCCAGTCTACATAGATTCTAATCTGTATGTCACACTGCTCGTAACCAGAGTACATGATCATTTGGAGGTGGTGGGCTTGGTTGCTCAAATATAGCTGTCACATGGTGTAGGTAATACCAAATACGTGTGTTAATTCTATTACATGCTGATAGGGATTTGTGGCTTAAAGTATTCAGTGTGACAATGTATGTAAAATTAGTAAAAGTGTTAACTTATACGTAGTTATATAGCTCCTGGAGTGTTGTAATTGTATTATATGGTTCCTTTTTTTGTGCTCTGTCCAGCAGGGAGACTGTTCAGCTTTATATTTTGGTGCTCTATCAGCTGATCTGAAACTTTCAATACATGTCACATAATTTGATTTAAAATATTGCTGCAAGCCACATAATGACATAGTATTGAACTGGAAATGTGCAGTTTTGCTGGGACGTGGGATGGTGAGGGGAACCCACTCTCCTATACTGTGTTAAGCTTAGCTATAGTATTTCAGGTACACAAATTTAATATCTTGGATAGTTCTAGACATAAATTTATTGAGCCCTGAGACCAACAGAAGCAGAAATCCCAGTTTTGTGATAGTGATCATGAGGTCTGGGGCCTTGACCAGCCACACTTAAATGGCCTGAGGACAGAGGTTTTAGGAAGGGTACCCTTTGTCAAAAACCTGAAGTCAGTTTGAGCTTTGTGATGGAGGCAAGGTTTTTCTCCTAGCTATGACACCAGCCTGTCAGGTTCACAGTCTGCGGTAAGAGACTTTCAGATAGGTGGTTCTGGATCAAAGCAACAACATTCTTCTATTTCCAAATGTCATTTTAGAAGGAGGAGGGATGCTGCACAAAGCTTAGTTGTCCAAACTTGATTCCAGAAGTATGCTAATATGAAAACAGAACACTGGCTTTTTGTGAAGAGAGAGAGAAAAAGAGAACGAAGCGCAGAGAATGTCAGCATACTATATTATTTTGATTCATGAAATGATTTAGAGTTGTTGATTTAGATATTTATAGATGTGGTCATATGGCCAGATTAAGGAATCTTGTTTTAAGAACTATAATTTCTTTTTATAAAAATGTGTCCACGTGGTCTGTAGATAACAAGAGAAATGGATGCAATTATATGACCCAGTCCAGCCCTTGTTTAGCAGTTAATTTCGCCAGATTTCTATGAGCATTTGGTCAGATCTGCACAGATTTGGTTGCTGGTTAAAATCTAGCCAAGGCTGGTGGTGTCTTAATTGCTACCACAGAGCAACCATTTGGCCTGTGCGAGATGAATGTTGTCAAGGTACCTTCTGCAAGGCGGACATTCATCCACTGGGAATGTATCAAGAAAGTTTTCATTAATTGGTCCCTTTGTTGGCATTTGTGGCAGGGCAGCCAAAAACTGAGTATGAACAGACACTCTATGTCAGGGGGTGAGATTTATTGGCAAGTCCCAGTAAAAACTGGTATTTACTACATATATTGTAAACAGGGGCAAAGGACTTTCCTCCTAAGAACAGCCTGGCATAAAATTTACTCAGCTTTCTTTTTTTTTTTTTTTTTTCTTTTAGAAAGGCAGGGAAATGTAACAAGAATTCAGACTACAAACTGAAATTAAGAAGAAAAATATTTACCAGCTATTTCCTATTTAATGTTGCCTGTCTTGCAGATTCTTAATACGATGTGAAGTGTTATGATGAGCTCTGTAGTGTACAGACAAATTTGCATGGACCTATGAATACTTCTGTCAGATGAGAACACTTGACAGTTTTTGTCCTGACCTCATTAGCTTAACCTGTAGATAATAACAATTACAGTTGATAATGTATAAATGTTGTGCAAAGCCTGAAAAAATGTTTTTAAACATAATTTCCAATTTTGATATTTTTTATGTTTATGTTAATGCCTGTGTTTTGTTCTTGTTTTGTTGAAAGAATGCACTTCATTACGTTGCTAGGGACGTACTGATCGGGATTTCTGCATTTTTATCTTACTGCAACACGCTTGTTTGCTAAACTCTGTATAGACCAATACTGTTTGTGTTAGGCTTTCTGTTCTGCTTCATTATGCCCATTTTGTCTGTAAAAGAATTTTAAGTGATTTTATATTATAATGTGGAATAAATAAAATAATAGTTTAGACTTACTAACCAAATAAACTGTCATATATTGACTCCGAGAGAGAATTCTGACTCTGAAATTTGAATATATTGTGTCCTCAATATTGAGCTTCAGATACAATAGATTGAACCCCCTCAAATACCGATGATGTGTTGGTTTGGTTTTGGGGCTTTCTTTAAGTGCTTGGTATTAATGTGTGCAATTCCAGTAAGGAGTCAAAGTCTCTTTCTGTTGGATTCCCAGCCGTGAGTCTGGCAATGTTATTTGAAAATAGTGGCTTGGGTTTCTCTCTTCATCCAGCTGCTTCCAATGTTTCCCCCCTCTCATTCTTTCTCTCTTCTGACCAGCATAATATCCCACTCCTGTGTCCACTTGCTGTCATTCACCTAACTCTGTCAGCGGAAATGGATGTCATTGATGTGTTCTGCTGTTATCCTATGCTATCTGATGCTTATCCATGGTGACTTTCACATTGGCAATGTTAATCCAACCAACCCTTTTCATACCAGTTTTGTGACTTTTGCCTCTTCTGTTTGCGATTTTAATTCAGTTCTGCCATTCATAAAAAATGGTAGTTGCAGCTGATGTGGAGCAGTGTTCTATTTGTAAAGTGTGGGTTGAATTTCTCTTCCCAGACCATTACAGAGTGTCTTTCACCACTGCTTGTTTTTAATATAAATACAGATTTTTTTTATGAATTCCAGGAGGTTTTGTAATTGTAATGTAGGTCAGGAACACTGTGGCTTCTGGTTACTTTTGCTGTGACCAAAAAAAAAAAAAGAAAAAAAAAAAAAGAAAAAAAATCATTCATACTTGGTTGTAAATCTTATTTCTACGTGCCTTACATGAAACAAATAGTGTCAGGCTATAAAACTATCATAGCTGCTTCTGTATGTCTAACATGGAGAAAGGGAAAAGGATGCTAAGAGATACTAAGTTAATTTTAGATATTAATATTCTATCATTGACTTATTTACAGCTTAGATTTAGTCATTAGATGTAATTCCTACAAAAGCAGAAGTACTTGAATGCATGTGAGTAATCCCCTGTTAGAATCTTACTCCTTGATTTACTCAGTAAGAAGGGCACATCTCTAGCTGTAAAAATATCCCTCATTCAAATATAAGCACACACCTCCTATGGAAATAAAGCAGGAATTCAAGACTTGTCTAAACTCGTCAATTTAATTTAGCAAAGTAATTTCATGAGACTGTAGATAATTTCAGAGTTAATCTTTAATAAATCTGATAGTTTAGAAATTTACTATGCTGTAGCTGTTGGTAGTGCTGACTGCTTAGTGGTTCCTTTATGATTCATGATAGTAAGTCCAGAATAGTCTAACTCTTTAATTTTTCAGCTCTGATGGTTTCATTATTGTTCTATGTCTGTCTTTACTTTTGAATTTTAGAACCTTAATAATGGTTTCACTTAGAAAAAAAAAAATCAAAAAGATGTATAATAAGAATTCTAAAGTCTGAAATTATCATTTTGGAAGAGAAGGCCAAGATTTACCACAGCCACATCTAGTTCATCCTTTTTATATTACTTTTTGTTTGCTGCTCAAGACTTCTCCAAATGTTTGACAGCTTTGCATGAAATATTGGAAAGTAGGAAAGACACAGCCATAGAAAGTGGAGAGTACTGCTTATTTCAACCCTGGAAACTTAGAGCTGACCTACTTCTTTTTCCTTAGTGAGAAAAAATAAAAGTTTACATTTTAAGTAGGCTTGCTTAAAAACTGTGTCATTTTACGAGGGAGAAGTTCTTTGCAGTTACCTGTGAAATACATAGTAGTAAATGAAAGCACCTTCTCATAACTTAAATAAAAATTTGGAAGAAGTAGTAGTTTCCGTAGAAAACAAAGCCTCCTGTTTTGATGTATGGAATTGGGGATGTGGTGCATCTTTGGTTTTTTTAAAGTGAATACTCCTTATACCCAAGGCAAAACAACCATGTAATGTATTAAGTAATAAATGAGAAGGAATAGTACTTTCTTAACGTTTTCTAAATAATCAGCCTTTTCAATTTGTCATGTGGAAAAGCAGTTATGAGTAAAAGTTTGACTATTTTAAGCAGTTTAGTTAGTGTGTATTCCACAGTTTAGCAAGAGATCACAAGTTTAATGTGAAACATATGGCCTGTATGCTTCACCACTCCCCTCCCAATAAGTCATATTAAGGTGATTCTCACTGGGTACTGCAAATTTCTTTTGAAAAATAAATTCATGAGCACCAATAAGAAAAGTATGTTAAATTGATTTAACTAGAGATTTTCTGCTTGCTAATTTAAAGTTGATTAGAATCAATCGACCCTGTTATACTTATCACATACAGTTAGGCAACTCGTACAAGTGTTGGGAGGATGGGGACCTTCGCATGTCACCTCTGTTCCTTGATTTGCTCAACCAGATACCGTGGTTTCTCATCTTGTGGTATGAGGGTTCTCAAGGTCTGTCGGCAGGGTTACTGACATGTAATACCATTACAGTTATTGACCAAATAACTGTTAGCTTCCAGGGATTAATTTTGCAATTCTTAACCTGCAGAAGGGCCCAAACTTCACAGAGCATGAAGTAGGCAGAAATAAAGAATGTAGCAGTTGAATGTGCTGTAGTGTGTTCCAAAATCTTATACAAACCCTATGAGTGAAAGCCATATGTGTCATACACTTTATAAATAAAAATATCACTGTATAAACAAAGTAGATGATGGTACTCCAGTAATTTCCAGAGAGCCTACACTTTTAATTATTTGGTGAACGCAACAACATTAACGCCTTTTTTCTGAGACAGAAAAAGTTTGCTCACTTGGTTGTTCTTAATTCTGTAGTAGGTGTCAAAGGCAATAGACTAGCATAGTGAAATACAATTAATTTATCTAAACTAAGATATTCCATGAAAAACTTAGAAATTTTTTGAATACTTATATAACTATAAACTGAACCTGTGTCTGTGTTTCAGAGTACGTTTGCCAGTGCTGTTCCCACTGAACATCATGTGCTGGACAGTACAGTCTGATGTATATTAAAAATAAGACAGTTCAAGATAGTTGTTTTGGAAAAATATAATAATGATACTGTAATTGATAAAGGGCATGAGGTTAAGTTTGTATTACCCTGCTTTTCTGTTTCCCTGCAGCACTAAAAATTTCAACAAATCTCCAACAGATAATGTTTAGTGTGTTTTTAATTTCAGCTTTGGACTTCAAGGTTTGTGCTTTTTAAAATTTTTCTTAGTGATTGTAAAAACTAAAATAAAAACACTAAAAAAAAAAAAAAAGCCCCACCCTTATACCAAGAGCCAAAGTCCTCAAGAAAGACTGGCAATGTGATGTTTAAGATAGATGTCAAGGGAGCAAGCCATATCCCATGTATGTGTAAGGTACTCTTTATAGTTAACAAATGAACCAATATATTTCTGTTATCAATCAGTTTAATTTTTAACATTCACAGTAACCACAAAGCATCATATGCTGTAAAGTGATATAAATTCCAGACAGTTTTTAGTAATGGAAAGAATGCAAACTACTTCTATTGGAGGTATAAAAAAAAGGAAAAATAGATGGGGCATACATCTCTAACCTTCTTGCTTTTCCCCTCCCTCTATCAGACTCGGGAAAATATCTTTTATTGGTTTTATAAGGTTCTATTGAGTAGTAACATGTTAGTAAGAATTATTACTGTGTTCAAAACTTGAGTTCTCAGTGAAAAGCTATTTTTATGGAAGTATTGCTTCTTAAAAACATTATGCATGTGCAGCCAGCAACATATAAATATATCCAAGGTGCAGAAATACAGCTGAAAATAGTGCTGAGGTGGCAGGTATGAATGACACAAAAATAACTTGCACAGAATTTGAGAAGTGATATTGCAGGAGACATTGGAGGGCTCTAACATTTGGAGTAAGAACTTACAACTGGATGCAGAAAGGGAGAGATGAACAACAAGTTCAGTTTGAGTAGAAGGAGATAGGTCGAGTAGAAAACAGGCTTGTCTGTTTTCATTACAGAGCCTGTACAGGGCTGCAGCTGAGATTAACCCAGAAATAAGGCTGAATGGGAAAAGAGGAGGAGATCAGAAACATACATCGTATTTCACCTCCCTCAAAACAAAACCAAACCCCTGGCTCTGAGGCAGCTCCTCTGAAGGGCATGCTGGAGGGGGAGGAGAATGAGAAGCAAGACTATGGTAACCAAGAACGAGGGAAGATACCAAAAAAGAGTATGGTTGGTTGATGTCTGAAGTATTGATGGAGGACATTAGAATATTCTCTCTAAATTTCAGCTTTTATAGGTTGGTTGAAACTTTGGTACAGTGTCATCTGTGGTTGGTGTCTGAGCTGGCCGAACAGGCTCTGAAACAGCTGGAGGGAGGACACCTCTCACTAAAGGCATCGGATAGTAATAGAGGAACAAGCCCAACAGAGGAAGGAGCAAACAGTTTCAGAAAGCGTGGAGACCAAAATGGATATATATTTAATTTTTTTTATTAGTAATCCCCTACAATGTAATTGTTACATGAAATGGTAGTCTTTTGAATAGAAAAAATTACATATGCTACAAATTTTCCACATCTGTAGGAAAAGTTAAAAGCTAAATCATAAATCTGAAGGATAATGATTTTTTTTTTTTGCATTATTCAAGAAATGAACATAGCCTTTTCTGCATTATTATTTTTCCAAAGTACTTTTGTGACATTTGTGGCTTACTGTTTTTTACTGACCATTTCCACTATAGTCCAAAATAATTTTTCAATGAGGTAGAGTTTTGGTGTAGCAAAGGAAAAGTGTGATCGATTTTTTTTTTTTGTGGGGGTGTTTTCTTGACATCCTTGATGGGACGAAGCCAGTGTTCTTCGTGGTGTTTCGGGCAATTGGTCAGTAATTGTTTCACACCTTTATAAGAAACTGATCTGAGAAGGTGTGGTCTTGTGGCCAATCCAAACATAGAACAATATGAGCAATGTTTTTCTGGCAGTGCATTCAAATCCAGTTAAGTTTCAGTGCTCTGGTATAATATCCCTTGGGCAGCCCTTTACGTCCCTTTGGGTGTAAGCTTGTAGGAGAATGCTTACAGTATCATCCAAATGAAGTGAAACACATAGCAGTCATCTAAGTCTTTTTAGGTATTATAATTAACCCTGCAATATTTGAGGTGGGTCCAAATTTTAAAATAATGAAGTGTCATTTTTTTTTAAAGATAAAATATTGCTGTGAGTAGTAACTGCTGGGTGCGTACCTCAAACATCATTGTTAAAATAAATAACATTGCTAAAAGGAAACCGTAGAAGTCTTTAATGTGGTCTGACTATTTTGCCTTGTATGCTTATTAGGCATTGATTTTTATTTTTTTTAATCTTTCATAAATGTGGTCTACAATCAACCACCAATGTTTAAAATACTATTAAAATTGAAATACAACTAGAAAAGCTAGTTGTATTTCAGAAAAATTGATTTGAAAACAAATAGTACATTTAAATAGCTTTTACAGTACAGCATGATGCATGCTGACAGAACACTCAATGCTTACCAACTAAAGGTGTAATTACTCATTATCTAATCAGCTATTTAGAATACAATGACTAAATGCAATGACCAAAAATTTTTGAAGAAATCAGAATGCTCTGTTCAGAACCTGTAGTACAAATGGCAAAGAAAACATGTTACCATTTTAATTACTATTGCCTATTTAATGTGAGATTTCTTGCAGCCATGTCCTTGAATAACCATTTCTTAACTAAAATGACACAATTTTGTAGCCAGTGATCCATGACTTTAAATATTTGGAAGGGCTATTGATTCATTGAACTGGAATAAATTAAAGATGTTGACGCATATTTTCAAAAGTAGAATTACATGTATTATAAAGTATATTTGATGATGTATATTCTATTTGCCATTTCAATAACAAAAAAAAAAGCTAGGTACATTTAATACAGCATTCAATTTATCTGCAACAGCCTTAACTAAACGTTGGTGGTATTGAAATCAGCTGTGTGTAATGTTATGAGAGCTGCTAGCACCTGCAGCACCTCCTCTTGTTCCTGTGTTGTGGTCCTCTGCATGTACCTATTTCTGTTTGTGGAGGCCGTTCTCTCCAGGTAAATTGTCCATAAGACCAATGATTCCATCAGCAAATTATCCATAAAATGCCGTCAGTGCACGCGGTGACATTTGTGCCACTGGTGGTTTTGTTGCCATTTCAGTGGTCTAATTAAATTGGCAGTTTCCTCTTGTGCCCAGCATCGTTGTCTCCCTTCCTTTGGCACCTTAGCTCAGACCTTCTCCTTTTCTCTGTCCTTTTAACTGAATATCAAATGCATTATTGATTGCTCCTCTTCCACCCTTCTCTCTTCCACTCCCCTCAACTTTTTTTTTTTTTTTTGATTGGCAGTATCATCCAGACAAACAGAAGGCAGATGCGCCAGCAGGAGAAGTGGAGGAGCGCGTGCAGAGGTTCATTGAAATTGATCAAGCGTGGAAAATTCTAGGGAACGAAGAGACAAAAAAAGAGTATGACCTGCAGCAGCGTGGTAGGTTCCTGCCAAGGAGTGCTGTAGTGGCAGCAGCTCTTTAAATAAGCAGCGTCTGGGAGTGGTAGTTAGATGGTATTTTAAAATGCTGTTTATTGCTGAACCAAATGTTTCTTTCACTCTTGTCCTACTTTCCAATGTGGATCCATTATTTATAGCTTTTGCTACACATACATTAGCTAGTGAAAACATTGAATTCCTTCCAACAAAACATTAGGTGGTGTTATTCCTAATAATTTGAATGAATATGAAATTTATACTAATTACAGACCTTAGCCCTTTTTATTTTATTACGGCAGCTTTATTAAGCCTTCTTAATTTTAAGTCTGATACTACATTTTGTTGCAGTATCTTAGATACAGATATTAATCTATTTATACCCAGTGTTCAACATGTATGGGTTTATAAGCACTTCAGAATAATTAAGACACATTCTTTTTGGTTGTTTGTGTGTTATGGTAGCTTTCATAATTCATCTGTAGTCTAAACTAGTCTTTTTAAAGCGGGTTTATAAATAATATTCCAATATAACACATTAACTAGGCAGCTCTAGCATGCATTTCTTTTTATACCTCTCAGAAAATAGCTTCTTAAAACAGTGACAGGCTGTTGTGAGAAAGAAAGGGGGGAAATGTAGGTCAGGTCTGTCACACATGGGCTACCATTACATGAAGTGATAGGCTGTCTTTCTGCTCTGGCCTCAGGATAGGAGTCCCTCAGCCTTCCATTAGAACCTTCAATAAATGTATATCCACCCTACATGTTAATGGGGGGAGTCAATAATAGTGTATTGCCTGTGGGGAAAACACTCAGTCGCACTCTGCAGTAACACACTCTGGTCCAGCATTGACGTGTAGCCACCACCACTTTTGAATGTGTCTGATAAAAGCCCACTGTCTCTGCAGCTTGTTATTGAATTCTCTTCCATTGTACATTGGCACACCATCAGACCTTTCTCTCTTGTGCTGATTTTTAACTCCCCGGCCGCTGCGGATACCAGAACTTTGAGAGACAAAGGCTTAGTCATTCTGGCAGCTATGCATCACTGCAGGATAAAAAGAGTGATATATAATTGTATATATCCAGTACGAATTTCTAGCTAAATAATCTTGTATTTCAGACTTTGTGTGGGTTTTGGAAAAGAGGGTGGAGGGGTGAAAACAGAATTGTTGAATAAAGATTTTAAAAGAATTTAAAAATTTTTATTTGGTGCTAATTTGTTATATAAACAGTGTCAAGATCAAAGTTAAACAAATTTTCATCTCAAACTTTTTTTTTTAAATTCCTGAATGTAATGCCAGAAGTGGAATGTCTGGTACCCAGAGCTCTCATCCTGTTGTACTCTTAGCACTGTACTACTGGCTGCATCTTCCATTTTCACTAATTGTACATGCACAGGAAAAAAGAAATATTAGAGATTGTTAGCAGTCTTTTGTGTATCAGGTAAGCTTTACCTAAAGCCTATGAAGTTCCATTTTGCTTGGCTCAGGTTAATCCACTGAAGTCAAGACCTACATCAAGATTTAATAAGCTCCTTTGTTTTCCCATAGAACTTAAGGACATTGTTATAAATTAGTCTTGACAAAATTTATTCTACACTATTTTAAAGGTTATCTATATTTCCTGAAATATTTTTTTTTGCATGCAGATGAGTTCTTCTAAAAGTGATCTCTGTATTCAGAGATCTCACTCTCAAGGTGATTCTGTAGAAAGAGACTTGTTAAATAAAGAAATCAAATTGCACGTTTATTTACACAGGTATTTTTGATAATGGGATAGATATGTTTTAATACAGAGAGTGCCATTCACAGAGGATCCAGTTGGTTCAAACTAAGCCACACGTAACATACATGTGCAGTGTTGCTGCATTCTTTGCAGCATGTTCCCTGGCAGCAGAATGATGGTGAGATAAATTCTAGTTCTTTGAATGCCTGTCAAGCTGCTTCTGAAGTCGTGATTCTAGACAGATTCGTAGACACTGTTGTAAAAGCTCACAGAAAACAAAGGAATCGAGACAGCGGCTAAGGGGAATAGCGATGAGAGAGAGAATGCAGCAAGTGAGTACGGCTGCAAAGCCTAGGAAGCTGAATCTGAAGGATGACAGTGTGCCTGTTTGTGTGGCTGCAGTCTTTTGCCCATTTCACGGATTGTTTATTTGTATGCAGCTTCTTGTGTTATACTAACTAAATCTTAATTACTTGGCTCAGAAAGTCAGTGGCCAGAGAAGTTCTAAAAAGTTAAAATTCTGTGGGCCTCTATGGTTTTAATTTTCTTTTTGAATTGTTGAGAACAAGTGAATGTGCTTTCATATATTAATACTGCTTTTCTCTGAAGGTATCACAATGATCTACTAGTTTTTTGTGCCCTCAGGCCATAGTATTAAAGAGGAAAGTACAAACCTCAAACTGTTTAGAGGTTTGGCTCAAATACTCATCCAAGCCCCTCTGGTCTGGAAATCTTACAATCTTTTTGCATGCTTTGTGGAAAATTTTTTTTAATTCATTGTTTTGTCCTATCTCTAATGATGTATAAGAATCGCCTTTTACAATGGTGAATATTTTGCTTCTAATCCCTGTTAAAAAAATTTGGGGGATGGAGAAAAAAACCTGCGTAACAATTTACTTGTTAAGAATGGACTTTTTTTTTCCCTCAACAGATTTTCTTCTAGGAGATTTTCCACTCTTTGTTCAGTATCCCATTTAGAAAAGCTAAATACAGAGTTAAAATCAAGTTTGACCGTAATAATTGCCAATAGTTTTTCAGTGACTTTAGCTTGGAAAAAAGAACTGGTTTACGTTTTTCATATTAGAAGTTGTCTGAACCCTGAAATTTGATACTTTTGTGTCACAGTCTAAAAGAATAAAAAACTTCTCACAGAATGAGGGAATCAGATCGGTTGGAAGGGACCTTCACAGCTCTAGATCAATCTCCTCAAAGCAAGTCCACGTGGGTCAGTTGCTCAGACTTTCTCTAGCCTGGTCTTCAGTATCTACCAGAGCTGCTCTGGGCAGCCTGTTCCAGTGTTTGAATACCCTCATAGGAGAAAAACCAAACCAACCAAACCAAACAAAAACAAAACAAAAACAACCAACCAAAAAAACAACCCATGTTTTCCTTCTGTCAAGTTGGATATAAGGACTGTTTTTGCAGTTTGTGCCTTTCACTTCTCATCGTTTCACTATGTATCTCTGAGAACTCTACACCCTCCACTAAGGTAGCTGTAGACAATGAGATGCCTGCATTCTTTTGGCTTCTCCTTGTATGACATGTGTGCTGATGACCATACTGGCAGTCGACTGGACTTGCTCCTCTATGTCAGGGCTTCATACTGAGGAGACCAAAACTGGACACTGGCCTGCAAAAATGCAATCTTGTTAAGTGCTGAGTAGAGAGGAAATAAAAATAATTTCCTTGACCTGCTGGCTACACTCTTGCTAATACAGCCCAGGAGGGGCTGGCCTTTGCTGCAAGAGTGCCCTGCTGGCTGATGGTGAACCTGTTTTCCACCAGGACCCTCAGGTCCTCTTCCGTCCTTTCCACCCAGTTATTCCATCCCAAAGGCAGAACTTAATCTTTGTCAAACCCCTTGATGTCCCTGTCAGCCCATTTCTATCTGCTGTCAAGGTCCCTTTCAATAGCAGCCCTGCAACTTTTGTGGATTTTTGTTGACTTACATACAAAGGAACTCTGTATCTAAACAATCACATAATTAAGATAATTAATTTTACTAATTCACTTTACATTCTAATGATTGAATGATTAACAGAAGGATCACAATTAAATCAATAAACTGGCGGCTGATTAATTTCCGACACTAAATGTAGTAAATCATTCAAAGCTAGTAATGGGATTGACACTAAAACCAGTTGCTTTGTATATGTTTTTGGGGCAGAAGGTGGAAAAAATTAAGAATTTAGGGGTTTTTTTTCCATGCATGGCTCCAGTGAGGTTCTATCCCAAATAATATGTTTTTACGTGATTATGGACACAGTTGTCCGTAAAGCCCAAGTGTTTATAGGGTGGGGGATGTAATCGCCAGTAGGTGTTTTCACATCTCAGAACATACCTCCTTTTGATTTTCAATTTTTTAAATTATATTTTTAGAAAAATATTGCCAATGCAATTTTCATACATAAATACATATTCCATTGTTATTTTCCTTTTGTCGTGTTTAATTTCTTAGACATAAGGAATTATAGGTCCTAACCGGAATTGCCAGTGTTCCAGCTTGTCTCTGAGGAGGAGTCTGGTGCCATCCTCCTTGTACCTTCCCTTTAGGCAGTCAGTGAATCTTTAGTTAGCCTAAAATAGCTCATTTTAAAATATCCAGTCGCTAATTCAGCTTTCACTGACAATACCAGTCTCTTCAAAACCTGAAAAATCTTTGATGTGTCCTCAGTCTCAGTTAAGTTTCTACTACAGGTTTAGAAAGGGAGTCTTATACAAGTGTGGTGATAAATTAGGAAAATTCCTTCTTAAAAATACTTTTAGACCAAAATAAAGCTTTTAACATGCCTGTTACTTTAGGCTTTTCAGTGTGCCAGGTTATACTCTTTCAGTGACAGAAGTGTATGTTCCTTCTCATTTGATGGCTGCAGACCCTCAGCTGGTGCTGGAAAGCAAGCCTTGTGCCATAGCGCTTTGGGGTTAATTCTAATCTGCATTGGCTACAAGTGAAGCAGTATTATTTTTGTATTTTTTAACAAACATAGCTTTTAAATATGAAAATTCTTAACATGTGACTCTTTATAATCTCAAATTAAAGTCAGCATAGTTATTTTAAATTAATACAAGAGACTCAACTTAAGTAATTGTTTAAAAACTAAACAGCCTTTTAGAAAAAAATAACGTGTGAAAACATCCAGGTTTTGAGTACTGTGGTGATTTTGATATGGAGTAGATAATATGAACAGTATTTGACTGACAATATCTTGAACTTCTTTTAATTATGTGTTTGCGTTAAAAAAAAAAGTCAATCCTAAGAATATATGACTGATAAAGAGCTAGAAAAATCTTTTAAGTGTTATGACTATTTTTACTATTACCATAAACTGTTAAAAGGGTTAGATTTCCATTTACTGCTTGCTACCCTTTCCCTAAAACTCAGCCTTAAATAGCCCAAGAAATATTTATTGTATCCTCAAGTGAAACTTAAATACCTTTCCTCTTTTACAATTTCTGAATGACCCAGCAAGGGCTCTAGTAAAGCTTTACTGAACCAAGCTGCTAATAGTTATTTAATGTTGTTCTGTAGCCTGAAAGAATCTCAGTAGATTTTTCCTTTTAATCTCTTTGAATTGCGGGCTCATAAACCTCTCTGATGAGCCTGCCAGTGTTTTCTTAGATCCTGCAGTTGAGACAATGGAGCTGCAGAATCCTTTCACCTCTTGTTGTCAGACAAATCCAATAGATGGCAAAGAAGGCAGGCTGTACTTCTGGTGAATTAAAATTTGTTTTTCAAGTTATGGTAGACTATCAGGTCTTCACAATTTTCCTTGTACTTTCTGAAACACGTTCCTGAACGTATAACTTGGTACACAGAGCTCTACAGCTTGAGCAGATGTCACATATAAGTAAGCCCACCACAGAACGCAGCACTGGCAACAATACCAGTCTTCAGACTGGTTTACTTCAGAGAATCACTAACGAGAGAGTAATGGTTGTAATAATAATGAGGTAGATGAAATATGGAAAAGCACAAAAAATTCATCACTGACACACTCTGAAAACTGTTAGGTTTGTAGTTCTGCTTGTAAGCCCCCCACACTCACACCGGGCTGTGCCTCTGTTTTTAAATAAGTGGCTAAATCTGTTTCTGCTGTCTTAAGGTATATTGGATTGGGCAGTGTATTTAATAGGAGAGCTAGAAAATAAAAAAAAAAAAACAAAACCACTTTTGTTCAGCTCTGGAAAATAAGTTTCTCCTGCTTGAACCAGCTAAGCAAATAAATGCAGCACACAAAACTGACTGACAAGAGTGGTTACTGGATTATGTGCTAAGCTTGGAGCCTTACTCAACTTGAGAGTACTAATTGGAAATTTACATCTTTTAAGATAACCAGTAGGATTCTTTCAGACTTGAGCATCAGACTAGGAATAACGATCTCTTTTCAGGCTGGGAAATGTGTAAGTGATTCATTTTGCCTGTTGATTTTTTTTTTAATTACAGTTGCAGTAATGAATTAGAAAAGCTTGGTTGAAATTCTGTTCCCTGGGCTTGGTATTGTACTATGTTTAGCATAGAAGAGAGGGTAGACTTTTCCTCAGCCTTCCTCTTTGTTACTTCCTGAGTAACTTTACTTCAGGAAGTATGGTAACCTTGTGAATTTGCACCTCACCAGTTCTCTTCATGGTGGCCCATGGTCCATCTGCCCTTCTTGTATTTTCTATCAGCAAGACGTGACCCAGACCTCCAATTCCAATCCTGTAAAACTTGTTTTGAGTCAAATCCCACTTCATGAATTTCAAACAGGACAGCCTGGTTTCAGCTCAGTTTTTTTTGCTACCAATAAATGAAGCTTAGGAAAATATGTTGTTCCTACAGCCTAAGAGACCATTTTCCTTTGTGACTTTTTATTCCCAGTATTAAAAAAAAAAAAAATTCAGGTGAAATAGGAAGCACTTGCCTTTTTCATACTGTTCCACAGTTGTAGTCTCTTCTACTACAGTGGAGAGAAGAGCCTGAAGGTAGGTAGATAGGTGGACAAACTTAATTTTTATCTCTGCTTTTGTCTTTTCTTTCTCAAAAATGAGGAATCTTTACTTCACACAAGGCCTACTGGAGGAAAGGCCTTGACTGGTTTTGTGGGTGTTTTCAGGACATTTACTGTTCCTGTTCTCATTTTGTAGCTAGAAGACTGTACCAGATAACTCCAAGTAACATCAGAGTTATTTGGCAGGAGTAAAGACCATCTGACCTTTTCTTTTATTTTGGACATTTCATGCAGTTAACTAATGTTCTGATCAGATGTTAAGAAAAATGTTGTTACTTTGTATAACTAAAACATTATCCGTATTTGTCGTTTATGTAATTGAGAGCATACACAACAATGAGCAGTTTTCTTTCATCATTACGCTCTTGCTGATGTTTTCCCTTTGTTTGACAGCACTAAAGTATTACATGTGAGTGGCTTAATTTTCTCTTAATTCTGACCTTTTCATTACCAAATAGGTGTTCAACAAAGGTAACATCGAAGAGGCTGTCCTGATTCTCTTATTATTTCCAATGTGTCTCATTTGTTTTAATCTCCTTCATTAAAACTAATTTAAATGAGGCTCATTCTCAAGGATCTACAATGTACATTTCAGTTAGAATAGTCATTTAGCTGCAAAATAAAGACTGGGACTTGATATTTGGTGGTTGTTTTTTGGTTTGTTGGTTTTTTTTTGTTTTGGTTTTTTTTGTTTTTTTTTTAAACTAGCCTTGAATGTCCAATTTAAAACTCCAAAATGTATTAACTCCTCTCCCCCCCAGCCCCCCAATTATGCCTAAGGACAGTTAAAATGCAAGGGGTTCATTTTACTACTGGTACATTACATTAATACTTCTACCTATAATATTGTACTCTTAAAACTCATAGAGGCATGAGAGGAAAACAATTTAAAAAAAACCCCACAAACCAGCACAACAAATTGCTTAGATTTTGAAGTTAACTTAGCTAATTAATCCCAGCAATAGCTAATCACAGTTATACTTCCATAGTAGCCTTAAACTTCTTTGCAGCAACTTACACTACTTTGTTGTAAGTTAGGAATCTCACTTGTGAATAGCTTGCTTTACTTAGCTAATGTGTGAAATCAACTAACAGAATATTGATGTCTGTTCTGGGTCACTACTGCACTGCTAAAAATCTGAGAACAACTTTTGAAGAGCAAGGTGTTTGCAATCAGGTGATGATGTCTGGTGATAAAGAAGGAAATACTCCATTATCTGATCAGATAAAGGTTGGAGATGTGCAGTTTTTCTGGAGTTTTATTGGAGGAGGGAGCTACAAAGTCCCTTCTTTCTACACTTGAGTCCAGAGCAAAGAGCAGTTACACAGAAGAAGCTGGGAACCATTCAGAATACTGCACAACCTAGTGATTAGGTAGAGCAATCCCTTGGGAATTAAAATAACGTAAAATAATCTGGGCCACTTTTTCAGCAAGTGCTCAGTAAGTAGTTGTGGAATAAGAACATCTTTCACTGCCAACTTATGTTTCATAGAAAGCTGTAGACAACACTGTATCCTGTAGAAAGCTTCATGTTGTTAAACTCTGAAACTTGCCTAAAAACTTACTGAGCCAAGAGAAGGAACACCTACTTTCTCAAAAACAACCCGATTTAGACTTTAAATAAGCACTAACCTCCTGAGTCTTGCCAAGTCTAAGGCATTTCTGTGTATGTGCTAAAGATCAGCTTTCAGGCATTCCTGGTTCTTTAAAACCCCAGCATTTGGGAAGTTGGAGCTTCCAGGTGTTGAGCAGCAGCTGGGAGGTTTTGTATATTGAGTTGTAAGGGGTTTGTGTCCATATATATATATATATATATAAAACCCTTTATGGCTTCACTTTGACAAAATCTTTTATTGTCAAATTAAAGAACTTGGTGTGAACTTTGCACATCAAATATAAGCATGCTGATAAATTCCAAAAAACAATTTGTATTTATATTGCAGAGTTTATATTTGATAACTTCAGTTGTATTGTACACTTTTCATTTCATGCTGTACTCAATGCTGGAAGAATCTAGGGGATCAAATGGCACAGATCTCACGGGTGCAGACCAGAACTGACCTTCTTTCTGTGCTGAGAGACTCGTTATCATAAAAGAACGCTTGGACTCATCTTCCCCTAAAAGTGTTTTTCATTTATCTTTTAGGAATATCTTTTCGCTGAAATCTTTCTTGGTGTTATTCTCACACACAAACCTAATATTTATTTGATGCCTATTGAGGGGGGTTTATTTGTCTTCTGTTTTCTAAAGGAGAATGGGTTGCCAAACAGAGATGGTGGGGTCTCCACCTGTGGAGATACTTAGAATCTGACTGGGCGTGGTCCTGGGCAACCTGCTCTAGCTGAGCCTGCTTGTGCAGGAGGGTTGGACTAAGGGATCTAGAGAGGTCCCTTCTGACCTCAACCATTCTCTGATTTTGTGAAAAGTACAGGTAAGCAGATATTCACAATTTCAGCTTGTGGGAGTGTAGTTACAGCCAGGCTTCTGAAAGTTCGTCATATCAAAACAAAAGTTTGCCCCTAATTTCACATAATTGTTTGGGGTGTGCAAAAGTACTAGTTTCAGTAGTGTCTTAATTTCAGTGATAACACCTTCACCATGTACTTCTCCTGGCTACAGCCGGACACTTACCAGCTTATGCTGAGGAAACTACAATTTTAGAGAACTGCATTTTTAACTAATAACGTGGGTAGGTGTGACTCTCTAGGAGGGACCAGATTGACTGCTAGGTATATAAAACTATTAATTTATCAGGAAGAAATAAGGACCCTATGTTAGCAGGGTTGAACATTTGACATGTTTTCTTTATAGAAGATAATCTGACAAAAGAATGGCCACTACATGCACAAATTTATCTTGAGGATATGTCCTGGAATGAAGGTATGAGTGCCTTACTACTTGTTCCCAGTGCTTTTCACTGTGCCTGCAAATGTTTTCTATTTTTTCTGCATCTTATATTATTATGTTGCCTTATTGTAAGTTCTGCCTTTTTTTTTAATATTTTCCTCAGATTTAGCTATTCTGTTCTCTGTGATTACCTGAATTGGAACTTAACTTTCTGTGATAGTTATTTTGCATTCCTTCTTCCTCTTCCCCCTCCCTCGCTTGCAGTACCACTCTTCACTTAGCTCTCTTGTAGTATAATTGAGTACTTAGAGTTCCAGATTCTTCCCAGATCTCTCATGCATCTTCTTGCTTTTTCAGTGATGGTGGAATAGAAGTGTTTTCATACAGATTTTTTTATCCATCTGACAGCTTTTATCATTTACTTGCTTTTTGAATAAATGACTGATTTTTTTATTTATTTTTTTTAAGCTGTGAGGGAAAAATCCTATCTACTTTCCTTTCTTCGGTTCTATTTTTGTTTCCTGGGTTAGCAGTCTGTTTTGCAACCATCCTTGATCTGTCATATCACATGTGACTGACACTCCTTAGTTTTTTATTTTAGTATCTGTTTCACTGATGTACATCTTATTATTATTTGCTTTTTTAAAGAGAATACACTGACCCTGGCTGTTTGGTGTAAGAATGCCTCACAGTCAGTGAAACATTTTAAGAGTACAGTTCTTTTTTGACCGACAAATGGTAGCACAGGTACTGATATTTACTATCCAGCAGTGGGAGGTCATTTGTTATAAGAGCAGCTTTGTGAAGAAAATCCAACATACACTTGTGATCAGTCTCAAGCACTAAAGGCTTTTTTTGTTTTCTTTTTTGGCAGATGAACAATGTTATACTCTCTTATGTCGCTGTGGTGGGAATTACACTGTCTCCAAGAGTGAAACCAAAGACGTATCTTTAGTTTGTTGTGACACATGTTCACTTGTTATTGAGATCCTTCAATGATTGTTTCAATCAAGCACATGAAGAGTTACAAACTGTTCAAAAGACTGGACAAACGCAGGTCAGCATCTGCTAAAGAAATGTATGTTAAAGAACGAGTTCAGTCAGGCTTAAGAAAGGAAAAGTGCTTATTTGCTAGCATAGCTCTGCAGACGTGAGGCTTGGTTGTTTGTTTTTTTTTTCCCCCCTCCACAGCAAAACCTCTAGAACAGAACAGTAAGTTCTGTACAACTGGAATATATCTCATGATCTAAATGACATTTCTTTCCCAGCAAACAACGGAGTAGCTTCTTTCAATCTCAGCCTGTATCAACTGTACCTTGGGCCCCACCTCTTAGGTTAAATCCTTTTAACAGCTCAGATAACAAAATTTAATCAGGAGGCACACATGTGAGAATGCTTTGAAGATAATGAAGAGTCAGGTGCATTAATGGGAAACAGGAACTATTTCTATGCTAAATATTTAACTTCATTAAATCCTCACAAGTACTTGAGCCTTGGGAAGAGGTGGCACAGACTTGCAGATCTAACAGACTGGTTGTCTGGGCAGTAAGCAGCAGGTCCAGTGCCTATGCACTGGACTGTAGCAGTGCATCTACACTAAGTTTACAGCTTGGAGCAGGAGCACATCTTGAGTTGACTCGCTCCATCATCTGAACAAACGCAGTCTTCATTCCGTAAATGAAAACTAACCAGGAAGCTGTGCTCTGAGCCCTACTGGGCATACAGTCCACTGGGCCAAATTGGAAAACCCTACACAACACAGGTGACTAGAACATCCAAAACCCCACTGCTACCCTTTTCTGTTCCACTGGCTAAGGTAGGCGTAGCCTGTGTGTGACAGCATAATAGTGCACTATGCATTTTCCATTCCTTGTTAACAGTCAATGCTAACCTTGGCTTGTCATAAAAAACCAAAAATTTCTAATAAATTGAAGCACTTACTGTGAATAGCCAGAGGCATATTATTTTTGTTGACGACAGCAGTATATCATTCCCACTTTCAAGTTAGATGTAATCTCAGAGACATCTTTGTCAAGTAATACTTGTGTTTATTCTAAACAAAAATAATTCCATTGATTTTAGTAGAAAATATTATGAAAGCTGGCAATAGTCACTTAAGTCCCTTAATCATCAAGAAACCTATGGCCATTGGGGCTTGCACGTAGAAATCCAAAGTCATTGAGAGGCCATATCTGAAAAATAAAGTAGTTAAAAGATACTTTAATCACAACTCAAAGTTCAGTATTTTCATTTGTTATTGTTGTAATCGTTCCACAAAGTGTGTCATTTTTAATCTCCTTGGTTGACAGGGTATATGAACTTCTCTCACCTGTGTGTTTCTTTGACCAGAACTAATAAATAACTTGTATCAGGGGGATTCATCATTCCATAGTGGCCAGAGACAACACCAATTTATACACAGCATATGGAGAGCATCACAAATTACATTTTTTTTTCAGCTATGGAAATAAATACATTCCTAGAAAATATCTTTCAAACTCAGTTTTCTAGCTTGTAAACCTCTTAACAACTTAAAAGACAAGGTATATATTTTTGATCCTCTAGGAGAAGAAAGAATATCACAAACATTACCTCCTAGTGAAAGTACTTCCATGAGGTGTACATTTTTATTTTCAAGATGGGCATTTGAACTGCAAACCCCAAACCCTGTAAGAAAATTCCCTAGGCTTAGAGGTAAGCTTATACTATGCAAATGGGTATAAAGGGTCGGAGTGCCTGCCACCATCAGGGTGAGAAGGGGACTACTCTGTGGAAAAATGAGCACAAATCACAAACAAGTACAAGTGCAAGTGTCAGAGAATGATGTTCACCAGTAAGAAACAACTTTCTCACCATAAATTAACTACATAGCTGTTCATACTACTGAATGCTCCCAAGAGTACTTTCCTCTGAATGTTCACTAATTACATGTAGGCTGGTCTTGGATTAAAAAAAAAAAAAAAATCAAGATAATCAAGGACATTCTTTTATACTTTGTCCTTTGTCTCCCTTGACTGCCTGTGTCTCTTCGCAATGCGTTCTTTCAAAGATGGCACAGGGGGATCAGCAGAAAGAAGGGAAAGAGATGATGTTGAAGAATGAATGCCCTCTGTGGCTCTAATCCACAAAAAAATCTCACAGCCCCTGCTCAAGATGAAGTGACCTAGACAGAGGAAGATGATGCACTACCTTGTTCCCAAAGCACTTGTCAGTATGATGTTTATCTTGCTTATTTTTCCTTAGAGTTCGATCTTAAGGAAGGTATGCAGTCACCTTCCAGGAACAACAAATTACTCATCAACTGAGTTCATGGAACAGCCACAGCACAGAAGGAGCCTTTGCTGCTTTCCATGTGGAGTGAAAAAGTAATTTTCTCAGTTTAAGAGGAAGCACAGTGTCAAAGTTCAATATTTCAAACCCAATGACTTGTCCCCAACACTAAAGACAACAACAGAAGAGGCAGAGGCAGTTAAAGATGAGCATAGCAAGACACAGCATCAACTTACTACTGGACTGGGACCGTGCGCTGCTGGAAGCTCCCTAGACTTGCCTCTGTGAGGTTGTCAGCTTCCTGAGTGATTCTCAGGACCTCCAGTTCTGTGTATCTGAAAAAGGCTCAAAGCTCTCTTGTGCAAGTATTTTAGAAAATACTTTTCTTCTTTGGCATGTGCAGCTAGGGAAGAGCATGAGGAACATCTCCTGATTGATACAGAGAAATACACGGAGGTAACGTCTTGTCTCTATGTGCATGTTAGCCAGTGAGCTATTTTAAGTTCCACACAAATATACAGAGATAGATACAAATCAACAAGAGAAGGATATTTTTGATCTTGGTTAGAAGCGAAGCTATAGATTTCAAGGCTCTCCAGAGGGCCGCTGCAGGCTGGGTGTCAAGTCTTTGTTTGGCCTCAAAGGCAAACAGGAGTAAAAGGGAATAGGAATATCCCATATTACAAATCTAAGCTGATCTGAGTAAAGGCCCAGAGAAGGAAGTTTCTTAGGCCATTCACTGTGGCACAAATATCATTTCAGGCAACTCAAACCACACCTATTGCAACTTGACTTTCTTTCAGTGAAAGAAAAATTTGTTTTAAATATTGTTTTGACAATTTAGTTTCAAATTCACCACAGTAATCTTAGTGGTTAGCATTAGAATGAAAAATATATTTATCTAGTCTACGTGCAGGAGAGAATGTGAGGAACAATACTCATGGTTGGAAAGGAGAACGGAACAAGCCTCCGTGAAACAAAGACATGCCACTGTGTGTAGTAATTCCCAAGTCATTTGAAGTTATGACAGAAGTTGACTGTGACTTGTTCGTTCATACTGGTTAGTCCAATTAGCAGCTATTTCCCCTTGCCCTCTTTGGTTTGGCCTACATAGATTTGATCTGATGGATGGGGGATAAATGGGGCTAACTAGCTCTTTTGAAGATATACTACAGGTCTATTTTTGGACGTGGAGCCTAAATCCAGGGAATGCACAGGATATCCTACCTAGGACTGGATGAAGCGTGAGTTCTGTCAAAGTGGGACTCCCTAGGCTTTTACAGAATTTGCAGCTACTTTGATTTCAGTGGCCTTTTTATGGCATGAACTTGTCTCTCAGAGTGACAGTCGATATGGTGGCAGGAGGAAAAGGGGCAACTATAATCAAGTGTCATTATTTCTGTATGGGTTAAAAACTGGTGGACCAGCATTAACTGAAAATCTTAGGTCCAAACTTCACAGATAAGCTACAGAGAGAAGGAACATTTATGTTTTGCCAAGGACAGGTTGCCTATGAAAACGTGGTACGAGCTCACTCTCCTCTGTTGAAATCCACTGCTTCCAAATGAGATCTGTTTTTTTGCATCCATTATTAAAAACTTAACGTAGCATTCAAAGGCACTGTTACATCTGCTTCTCCAAAACCCACTTTAAGATAAAGCCACATAAGCTTCGATTCTCAAGACAGTAAAAGATTTTTCATTAAAGAGAAGATAGACCTCTAGTAGCAAGACAGAGAAGGAACAGAGAGCGCTCAATAAACACTAGGAAAGAACTCAAAGCAAATGCTATCCAGAAAGAAGAGGTCAGACAAAACTTGGTGGTGGGGCTGAAGGGGACATGTTATTTGAGGTTTAGTAAGCAATTAGTGATTATGGTCAATAGCTGCAAGGTTTTTTGATAAGTCCTAAGTTGTGTTCATAAAAACTGTAAACTAAGTATAAAAAACTTGGTTAAATTGGAAAGATCTAATCTTCCTTATGCATGTAGTACAGCTGTGCTAAATTACCGTTTTGTGGATGTGTTGCAATATATGGAGGACAGTTTTCAAAACCTTTTTTATTGATCTGAATGGCATGATTTTCAATCTATCTTTCTAAAAGCCGGTGCATAAGTCTGTAATACATACTCGCTTGTTTCTTAGATTAAACTTTTTATGGAGAGGAAATTGTGCTAGTTTCTTCTGTTTGGTAAATGAGTAAGTTAATAATGCAAATAATATGAAAAAGCAATTTAGTGTGAAATAAAGCTGTAGGATTGTTGAAACAGAAGGAGAAGGAACCATGGAGGTTTATACAATACAATAGTATTTCAAAGATTATTTTTTTTTTAATTAAAATGTGGCAGACAATTACAGTGGCATAGATTTGACTTTACTGTTAAGGCTTTTTCCGCAGATTTAGTTTAAAAAGCAACAAGGCCAGTCTATGTGTCTAAAGTATGCAACTCCTAGAAAGATAACCTTTTCCTCCATTTTGTTTTTTGAACTATGGAACTGCACTTCTCAAATTACAACAACAGGGAAATACAGAGCTACCCTGTTCTACCATTTTGCAGAGACAAGCATCAAGTTAAGGATGGAGTGAATATCAGCGCAGGAGGGGAGGATGTGTGTGTGTGTGTATGTTTGTTTTTATCAGGTTTGGATTTGCTTGCAAAATAATTCATTCAGTTTTCAGAGGCAAGAACTTCTCATAGAGTGCTGCTCAAAAAACACATCCTCCCTCAAAAACCCCACCGTTTTTGAATTATCCTTTTACAGGAAGTCGCCAGCGCGTTCAAGCTTTGTTTCACATTTGCTTTGGCCAGACAGTTACGGAGGCAAGTTTTAATACCTAACACCAGGCATTAAAAATGTATTAGTGCAACTATTTTTAGGTACTATAAATATATATACCTTAAAACAAATGCGTCCTTTTATCAGTCCGTAAGGAACAGGTCCATAGCACCTGGAATCTGTAGAATTCCTGAGATTATCACCTTCTAACCAAACATGTCCTTTGGGCACCTACGATTAAGCAAGATTGAAATGTAAGAAGACAATAGAACAGAATGGTATTAAGCACAGTTTGCTTTACAATATATTTTCTGATTTCTGTGTTCTGTATTTCATGACTATATAATGAACTAATTTTTTCATTGAATCTAGTAAGACCCAGTGCCAGATTTGGAGGGATGAGAAGGAGTGTGCCAAAGTATCTGTTCTATCGTGCTCAAAAACCAATGGTTTGCAACAAAAAATCCAAAATGAAGATGTAAGAGGTTAGACCAATGTGACAGGGTCATTAATTTAATAGACTTCAAAAGAGGTCATTAGGATGTTGACTGAAAATCTGCCCTCCTGTCGCAGTAACAGCATGAACAGGGCAGCCACACACTCATCAACATCCTGGGGCCAGCACCAAGGCTAGACCTGTTAGTAGATTCATGATGAACTAACTGGTAATTGATTGTGACATCAATTACGAATAATCTCATCATTTTATCGGAGTAGGCTTGTCAAAGTTCTAATTAAGATCACAGTTCATTCTATGTGCAGGCAGAATCCACAACACATTATATTGCAATAATGATGATCACAAAACAGCAAATCCCTTTTTATAATTTGAAAATTAATGATGGTGACCTTATACTATATGACAAAGACCTTTCATTGCCTATATATATTATGCATTAACTATATTACATACCGCAGATTCATGGAATTCACTGACTGACTCAATGACAAAATGAGAAATAGCAACACAGCTGTATTAGTTACCTAAATAAGAGTATAAAGCTTTCATGCACAAAAAAGTTGTGACTGTAAGCCTTAAATGAAGATTTCCTCGTGGAATACACAACAATATTTTGATTTCAAATACAAACAACCTCTTACAAGTTACCAAATAAAATAATAATTATTTTTCCAATCTGGTTTTCTTTCTAAAATTCTAAACCAAGCTGAAAATTCAAAAGTAGCAATATACTCTCAATCTAAAACATATTTAACATGGACTTTAAGTTAACATACATTTTTCCAAAACCAAATATGTACTTGAAACATTACTATGCCCACAATTCAGAGAAAAAAAAAATACGGAAATAAAATTTTAAAACTCCAATTTCAAATGAAACTCAAGAGTTTGAGCAGTATAAACATTAATTTTTAGAAATAAGCCACACTGGACCCATGCATACAATAGTCTACATATACGGAATTCAAGGATAACAGACAAAATAAAATACCACTCTGGTAGTAAGGTCTGGATGTAAATCATTCATTGAGAATAAAACCAGATCTGCCAGACAGTTGAGGAAATGCAGCTGAAGTGTAATTGTTGGTACTTTTAGGTATCTGGCCAGGTAACTGGGAACCTTGTCTCTAAATAAGCCTTGTAGGCTCTTGCTTGGTCACGCTCCTGCCTGCCTGTTACCAGACTAGGACCCGAGGACAGCGCGCTACCCCAGAGTCCCTTTGTTGAGCTGTGGCAAACGTATGCGCTACGGATGAAGAACCAATACTTTGGCTCAGACAGTGCCAAAGAGAGATGCTCATCATGGAAAGCATACCTGAGCCTGTCTGTCTTCTCCTAACTGTCCCCCTGTATTTCTTTGGTATCCTGGAGAGGTGCTTTGGGCATGTCAGGGGGCACATCCCTGCCTCATCATTTTAGAATCTACATGTGGAGCTGCAGACCAGCAGTACATCTACACCCTTTTGAAATCTACTGATACTGTCTCCTTCCACAGTCTCCTCTATAAAGAAGTGCTGCCTTGTTTGTTTTAAACTGATCTGCTAGTTCTATCAAGGTCCTTTACTTGTTGTTCTCCCAGTCCTTCAACACAAGAATTCCACATCCTGCTCATCTGCCACCTCTGTTATTTTGAAGGCTTATCAGATTGCCAGCATGTGCATGGAAGAGCTTTCTCTGGGAAGGCCAGTTCGTTTCAGCTAGATGACTTTGGCCCTCTTCCTACCCAAGCAGCTTTGCAAACAAAATAACCAACCAGAAGTCAATTTAAAATAATAAAAATGTTAAAAATAATTCTATTCGGAGTCAAATGACCTGTACAGAACATACATCTCATCACACATGGACATATGTTTTTGATAGGTCTCTATTTGACAATGTACCGATGTTCCTATTTTCCTCAAAATTTGTGGTACACAGCCCATTTAGAATGTCCAGCAGCAGTTGTTAGGTTAGTTGGATACTGAGCTTCACTTATTTGCGGTGTCCCCACCTTACACGAGTGTGTTTTTCAGGTGCATATTACAATGCAAAGCAGCATTCTGACCCTTCTGGTGCAAAGTCCTGCCCAGCATCTACCAGAATTACAAATCATACATCAATCGACTGTCATGTTAGAAGACTACCTCAGCAAACATGCAAAAAAGGAGAAGCATGAATTGCTATGAGAGGAAGATTTTTTTTAAATGAAATAAAGCAAACCCACAATAACATTTCACATTTCTGAAAAAGCTGCTGTTTCACACACAAAACACTACCAACTCCCCTTCTACTTTACTGGTTCCCACGCTTTCTCACTCTCCCCGGTTCATAGGCAGGATGCGAAGCTCATTGGTCATGATGAAATAAGGAAATAAGGACCTGCTCCTGTGAAATAAGGAGAAATAAGGACCTACTCCTAACACAAGTATATCCAAACACTTCTAGACCTTCCCATCTTTCCTCCATGCTCCAAAAGTATAAAAAATAAAGTGCTTTTGCCACCTGTGGCACATCACTTATTGCTTCTAATACAGTTTGCACTCCAGATGAAACATTTGCAATAAAGTACATTCCTCTAGACTGAAATTCACCACTTACAGTAACTTTCATAGTTCTCCATGGAAGGTATGACAGGACCTTTCACCTCTAAATTTGTTGTTAAGAGTACTGTCACAATGTATGATTCATCTCGCGATAATACAGTATAATACCTTTGTATGGTGCCTGTCCATCATCTAGGCACTTCACTACAACCTAGAATTAAGACAAGCAATAAAAAAATCACATGAATTACATGAAAATTGAAAACCAAATACCGGTGACAGGCAATAATCATTAATTTTAGAAAAGTTGTTTACATCCCTTTGAAATAAAGGCTAATGCCAGAATCCTTCAAGCATTTATGCGCCAAGCTATTTCTAGAGCAGATCACTGATTTCAGTGGGATTACTCACATTGATTAAGGTAAACGTCGAGTATCAGTCTTTGCACAATCAAGACCCAAACTGAAATGCCTCAAAGCTATGCAAGGACAGTAGCTGGGAATAAGATACATTTGTAACCAAATTTAAAAAAAACCCACAACTATTGAAAATTTGTATTTGTAGTAAGAATGTATTAATTACACACCAATAGACTGCTACTGCCAAAAAACCCAAGGCAATGGCAAAGCCACTTGTGTGACAACTCACAGCATTGCATTTTGGTATCCACGGAGCTCTTCAGCAAAATTAATTGTATCTACAACTGAAATCACAGTTACACACAGAAATTGTGAATACAAAAAATACTGACAAAGCGTGCCAAAAGCATTTAACTTAGGCAGGGCAGCATTTCAGTTCCACCCTACACATAGGCCAGAACTAAGATGTGAAAGTCTTACAAGGCCAACAACTGAATTTTCACAGAAGTCACTAGTGGGTCACATGCAAAGCCAGCAATTCCACGGCAGCGCAGGTTCGTGCGAAAACACGCTGCCTCTGATCGTCTGCAGACTGCTCTCTGCCTCAGCAACCCTTGTGCCTCTGGTTTTGTGCGGATTATCTGAGGATTTATTTCCAAGGAACAGCAGTTCTCAGGCAGAAGCAGTTATCTGAGGTGCAGCTTATATGCATGAGAATACAGGACACGGATCAGACACGTGACTCTTCCCCCTTCTCCCTTCCAAGGCTCTGGGGGCTCCAGCACAGGAGCAGATAGCCCAGAAGAGAAAGACTAGCATTTAGAAAAACTGAGCTTCTAGCAGCAGCTTATTCTGTTTCAGCTCAGATAAATAAGCATCTTCCACTGTGACAAACTGGCCAAATTTGCAGGGCTGTTGTCATTTACTCAGTGGTACAGTTCAGTTAAAGAGGCAAAACTGAAGTTCAGGTCAGGTATTTTATACATACTTACCAGCATAAAACATTACTGTACATAAATGGGCGAGGTGGGGAAAATCAACAAAAAATTCTATTATTTTGGTCTTTTTACATGACACCAAATGTTGAGTAATCTCACTAACTCCAAAACCAAGAGATGAGATGCCCGCACTCTAGTATGCACATTAACTGACATACTAGAAAACTAATATACTGCAAATAAGATGAACAGATTTAATTAACCTGCCTCAAAAATATCCCAAACCCAACTAAATGAAAATAGGCTGTTGGAGTTTGGGTTAGATTTTTTGTTTTGGTGAGGGTTTTTTTTTTGGTTTGTGATCTTAGGGGACTTTGAGGCTGAGAGGGGAGGGAGGGATATTAAAGATGAAGAAATAGGGATTTTCAATAAATAAGTGGAGAATTTTAAACATGGATCTCTTGCACTCTTTCCTCTTGGAATTCCAGGCAGTCTGTCAAAGAACTTCAGCATGTACAATCAGCTGGGAGCAGATGAAGTTTGAACTTTCATAAGGTCACAGGTATTCACAGCACCTCCAGCAATATCAAAGTTTCAAACTTAAGAACTTTAAATCATTCCCATCTTTTCTTTTCAGTTCAGAGGCTTCCTTCTTGAGCTATGATAAGAACTAATCTCAGTGCTGGACAAAAGAATAAAGTCTGCAAGTTCTCATCTATCCCTACTAAGGTCTATTTAAGTGCCTCCTACTTTGGTACAAGCAACAAATGTAATTGCTTCATGGCCTGCGGGTGTTCATTGAACAAAAGCAGCTTTTGTGAATAAACCACAGGTGTTACCTTTCTTGATTAAAGTGAAATATGATGAAAGAATCTACAATATCAAATGACAAATTTACTAAATACTGATTAAATTGCCTTATTTAAGTAAATTGCATCTAGTTAGGATAAAATATACACCATGGAAATGCAGGAGTTTGTTTTATCATTCTATACTTAAAGTCTCACATAACTATTCCTTAATCCTTTATTTATTAAGTCCGAACCAAGAGTGAATAATGCTTAACAGATACTCTCTTTTAATGATCTGGTTGCTCTAGGCACCATTTCTGTAGGCTTATCATAACTGTCATGCAGTTGCCATCTATATAAAACCCAACTATTAATTAGCTCAATATTTTCAAAATCAGCCTAAGCATTTACATTCCCTTTTTTTTGTGCTGGAAGAAGCTATGAAAAGTGGTAGCAACCACACTGGAACTTGAACAGTACAGCAGATCTTAAATCAGTGTCTTGTAAATATCACTAAAAGGCTGAATTACCTGGTATTTAATACTTCTTAAAATAAAATAACAGAATGAATTTACCTTAGATTCATAGGTACTGCCGAACAGTTTAGCATTTTCTTTTTACTTATCGAACAGTTTAAGCTACTTATGAATAAAACATAATGTACTTGGCCCAGTTTAAGTACACATATTAAAAAGAATGAAGAATTATGACCTTGGTCCAGATTTTTATGAGAAAAGATGACAATGAAACACTAAGAGGTTTTCATACAGAAATTAAATTCACTGTAATGAAATATTTATATTAAGAATTCATTCTCTATATTTAGTCATTGGTTGTTGTAACAGAAAATTTATTAAAAGGTAAGATAAGTCTCGTCTATCTTTAAGTTTTGAAATTCATTATTAACCAATATTAAAATCACAAAACCTTCAATAGCAGCAATGTTAACTCAAGGACACTAAGGTATATTAACTTAGATTTGAATTTGTAAGACATTTTTCTCTATCATCCAAGCATGCCAGTTGTTCTTGAATAAAAATTTGGGGAAGCTGTCACAGTAATCTGTCAAAGCATTCATTGGTTATTTGAATGTTTGGTTTTTAACCATTGTTGTTCCTTCTAAACTTTGTGTAATGCACAAATAGCTGCTGTGTTCCTGAGCTTGCTTACTTGGAACTGAAGAGGTTTGATCGCTGCACTCACTACTTTACGGGAAAGGTCACAGACTTTTCACATCAGGAATATCTAGGCCAGATGAAAAGATATGCTTTCTCTCAGTATCACTTTCTGGGTGTTGCAAAAGTTTCCAACTGTGTTAAATAATAATTCAAACAAACACTTGCATGCGTTGTTTACTTTACTTCTCTATATATTCTCATTTAATAGTCAAATCTAGAGCATACTGTTAAATAGCCTGGAAAGCTATATATCCAATTTGAAAAATCTGTAGCTGCAACCCTAAATTTAAATTATTGGCCATCATTCCTTTTCTAAAAATATTATCAGTTAAAATTAAAACTAACTTAACATTAATAGAATTAATAAAAACTATGAGCAAATGTTACTGGCATGAAGAATAACACGCAGATTTTGTACACACTTTTTACAACCTCTCTTTGCATTAAAACAATGGTTCACTTTCAAAAACAAAATCATTTTGGTTAAATAGTGAAAAATTATCTAAGCTTTTTTTATTCCACTACAGTTGTGAAATTTTCCTATTGTATAGATGCTCATACTCCAAAACTTTCAAAAACAACTCTCCTAGGTACATTTAGGAACTCCTGAATAAAAAATGCAGACTATTTCTGCAATTCATCAGTCCTGACTATTGTTAGCTTTCTTGACTTACAGAAGATTGCTATTTTGGAAGCAAATATTGATTACAAATCCAGCAATGATTACTTAGCAGTTTGCATAGACTTTTCTCACAGCAATCATTAAGAAGGATTTGATTCTTTTCTTCTCCCCAAAACAGATGATGTAACAGGGTCACCCTGAAGTATAGGTTTGAGAACAACATACCTATGGGCTCAAACCCCAACTGGAACTTAATGGTTAAAAACACAAAATCCATTACCCCCTTGACAAAGGCACACCTGTACAGAGTGATCTAGCTAATGAGCTTGGTAGCAACAATGGCCAATAAATACTCTAAGCAGGGTTAAAGAATCTGAAAAGTATCATCTGCCAGCTCTATCAGGAGGGACCTGAATATCTGCTGATCAGCGTAAGGGCTCAGCTCTGCATGGTCTCATCATTTAAGACAGTCAGAAGGCTGTAGCTAGTACATGTAGAGGAGGAAAAAAAATGAAATAGGTTCTTCATTCAGACATGAAGCTGATATAGGCAGACTAAAACTTGTGCTCAAAGTCTTCAGGGAGTCCTTAAGTAGTTCCGTTCATCATCCTGAGCAGCTTCCTAGAAGTTATTGCTGAACTTGGAGCAGAAGAATAACTAATTGTAAAATCTTGAAGGTTCCAACTGATCTGACCAGTACAGCTAAGACTATTCCACAGAGGAAAAGCATTGAGTGCTACCAATTCAGAAATAAGTGATCTTGAAACAATCTTAATTCAACAAGGAGATTTCTGTGTGGTTTTGCTTCAGGAATGTGTTGGCAGAACAGAAGAACCAGGGCAATGTGTCAGAGCCTGGGCAGTGCTCTCCCAACCCCAGTCTAGCTGGCCTGCACTCAGGACCAGCTGATATGGTGCAGCTGTCTCATCTTGGTTCAGACTGTGGGGAAGAAAGAGGTGTTTGAGAAAGAGATGCAAGAGACCTCGATGGAAGCTCATTCAGGAGCTGTGTTTAAGCGGAGCCTCTCGCTGCTGTCCCCTGCCTGAGCTATGGTGCAGGCATGCCCATGTCCGGCCGCCCACCTCCCTGACCCCACAGACGTGAGGATAAGCCATGCTGAATGGTACCAGTGCCGGCGTGTCAAGTCATGCCACTTGTACGTTCTTGAAACACCAAAAACAAAACTGCAAAGGGAAAAAGACCAATCCACTTGAGCAGAAGAAACCCTAGGAATATTGGGAAGTAGGCTGATAAAGTTTTGTTGTGTTTCTTTTCCCTTGAATAATTTAGTTTTGACAAATCAGAATTTTTATTTAAAATTACTTCTCAGAATATTCAAGATCGGCTCTAGTTATGAACTCTCTGTACTGGGATATAGAGGGATCTGCAAACTGAACAGATCAGCAAACTAAGCACACAAAATCAGTTCTCCTTTCCCACCAGACCTTTAGCATACCTGCTGTGCTTAAGACTATGGCAGAACTTTCTCTCAAATCTGCAGAACACTAGAACTGGAGAAGGAGAAGAAGAAAGAGTAAGATATGTCCTTTCTCCCAACAGGCAACTATCAAAACTTAGATTACTGAAATACTAAACCATGAGCGTAAACTAGCTATCAAGAGACTAAGGACAAAGGAAAAAGAACTAGTGTTTTGAGAACTTTATTTTTAATTGCTGTTTAGGGTATTTTAACGACCTTATCCAATGGTATTGCGCGCACTCTAAAATATCAAAACACTTTTCACTGTCTTATGTTGTGCATCCAAAATCTGTAGTACTGTCTAGTGATGAAGACATTGTGTTGTTTACATTAACATCACATTATTCTTAGTACCCACATGATACTGCATTTGACAAGGACTGTTTAAGAGTTAATAGCGCTACATAAGACCACTTCTCTGATCTGCAAACATGGTGAGATACATTATCTTCGGAATTATGTTAGCTCTAGAGTTAACCACAGGATGAAGAGATGCCATCTCCGCAATGAAACTCATTTTAGCACAAGATAAACATAGTTCCCCCACATCAGCGAGTCTCGCAGCATTAGTGGTGCGTTGTGATTGATTACCAGCAGAGTGTTGCTGAGATATGGATTTGTATCTCAGCTTTTTATCACTATGACTTGCAAAAGGCAGTTCCTTATTTACTGACTCTAGCTGTATTAAGTGACATTATTAGGTACTACTTTTGTTTAAGTGACACAAAGGCTTAGCATATTGGTGGTTTATGACATACAAGCTGTTTTAATCTGATGACTTACCCCTCACTTTTTCAATTTGTAAATAGGAGCTGCAGCACAAGAACATATGGTACTAAAGAAATTAAAGCTAAAGTAAATGGCATTAAAACAAATTCAAATATAACAATAGGATACTCAATCTGAATTATAAACCTAGATCTGTATTAAGACTTTTAAAAACAGGAAATAAAAACCTAAATATGAAAATTAACCTTTCAGGTGCCATTTCAGGGGTTTACTGCGATTGAGTAATTTCCTTATTAACCCTCATTATTTATATCTTTAGTTAAATGAATAAATCCATAAAGATTTTTTTAATAAATAAAACTAAGTCTGAATACCACATTACTAAAAATTAGTTGTTTATATTTTTCACTTTTGGGTTCATACCACATTGCTTCTGATACAGTAAAAGTATGTTAAATGTTTATGACATTAGATACACTTGCTTATATCTATAAACACCATCATTAAGTAGAAAACCAAAAAAGAGCCCAGCTAAACTGCCAGCCTAATGCTCATATTCCATACCAAATATCCGTAAAAAGGCAATGAAAATTAAAATTACATTTTCCTAACTTTGTAATACTATAGCAGCTTACTTTAAAAAAGGAATTTCATCATTTTTTTCATGTAAATAGGAAGATTCTGCCCCTCTACTCCAATCTCATGAGACCCCACCTGCAGTACAGCATCCAGCTCTGGAGTCCCCAACATAAGAGGGATGTGGACCTGTTGAAGCAGGTCCAGGAGGGCCACGAAAATTATCAGAGGGCTGGAGCACCTCTCCTATGAAGAGAGGCTGAGAGAGTTGGGGCTGTTCAGCCTGAAGAAGAGAAGGCTCTGGGAGACCTTACAGCAGCCTTTTAGTACCTCAAGGGGGCCTACAAGGAAACTGAGGAGGGACTTTTGACAAGGGCATGTAGTGACAGGACAAGGGGTAATGGCTTTAGACTGAAAGAGGGTAGGTTTAGATTAGATATAAGGAAGAAATTATTTACTGTTAGGGTGGCGAGGCACTGGCACATGTTGCCCAGAGAAGTTGTGGCTGCCCCATCCTGGATGTGTTCCAGGCCAGGCTGGATGGGGCACTGAGTGACCTGGTCTGGTGGAAGGTGCCCCTGCCCATGGCAGGGGGGTTGGAACTAGATAAGCTTTAAGGTCCCTTCCAACCCAAAACATTCTGTGATTCTATGATTATTATTCTGCAGATAAGGTCCAACCTCTAGTATATGAAGCATCATGTATCATAAAGCATATTCCTAATGTGCTTAAATTTTAATTTAAGCACGTGCTTAATTTCTAGCCATGATATGTGGGATTAGTTCCATCAGTTTGTAATCCAACAATGATTTCAAAGACGGTTTTTCTTACAGCCTTACACTTACTACACTCTGACAAAAATAATTTTTCTCATCTGATATATTACTTCAGCTAAATATAGCAGCAAAAGTATTTTTTATACCACTTTAAGGTTTTCACATAACTGCCACTGCTATACTGCATTTCTACTCAACTGAAATATCTCTTTTCAGGAAAAACTTATTCAACTTACGCATGGCTTTTTTTTTATATTTCATTTTTATTATAGCTTGGAAGGTTGGTTTGTTGTTTGTTTGCTTTTTTAATCTACAGGTGTCTATTTGGTTGTCTGCAGCCATAGAGTATCTCATCTATGTAATTTCACAGACAGCAAATTGTGAACAGAGTTCTCCATTCTCCTATCTGTAGATACAAGCCAACCTGAAAAGTATATTCATGAATGAAAAGGGTTTGGATGCAGGATCTGATTTTAGTATTCTCTTAGGCTTCAGAATAAGCATCATGGATGATAGCGCTTCTGAGCACAAAAAAACGTAGCTTGAAATCTGTACGGTATGCCAACACTAGCAGTAACAGAGTCAATGCAGACTAAGCACAACTCCTACTACATGACTGGAAGGATTCTCCCTTTTGGGGAGCTGCTTAGAGGTGGTTCCACTCTCAGCTGCGTTACGTTATGTTGTACTGCCATTAATCTGGCATCTCCAGTAACCGGCTAACTCACAACACCTAACCATTCGTTGGCAAACACCAGCAAAGAATGAAGCAGAGGTTCAAATACCTAATTCAATAACATTTCTGGCATCTGATACTTTGTATTTACTGCATTGTAATAAGTTCGCAAACATGACAGCAACTATTCACCATCACTCCCCAAAACAGGACGCAAATCAGTCAAGGAAAGCTGAGCAATTCACTGTAGCAAAAACAGTCAATCCTCTGACCTTACACACTTTTGAGTCACTGCATTCAAGTATCACTCAGAGATTTCTCATTTTAAGAAAAAGCAATTAGTAGCCTAATGTAAACAGCACAACTCATGACAATTTCTAGGCTTTGCTCACTTATTGCAGGCACTCCTTTGTACCTTTCTCTGGCAGCTAGACACCCCAGGCAGCACTTCAGGCCGTGTGGGATCCTAGCCAAGGCCTTTCCTCAGAGTTTCGACAATCTTTTTTTTTTTTTCTTTTTTTTCAAAAACCCAACTCAAGTTAATTCTTTGGAAGGAAGTATCAACAAAACAAATAGCCAGTTCTCTGCACACATGCTGCTGCTATTCGATTTGAAGAATTCTGTGTCTGAATTAAGAGGAAAAGTGCATAGCACAGCAATTCACTAAAATAGGGGACCTGATCAGACAATTACCTAAACACAGACACGCATCCTGTTTTGCTTCCTAACAAGAACAATTTATGTAGTGAATAATCCCGTCTAAGTTACGAGCGTAAACTGCAGATACCTATGTTGAGAATATACTCCTTTGTAAAGGAAGCGTCTCCTGAACAGATGGAAAGATCTACCTCTTACAGCCACTAAAGACAGAAGGAAAACATACATGCACTAACAAAAGCATTTCCATTTAGATAATTTCTCCCCCTAGATACAAGTTATGATGTAAGAACTAGGAAAGCTTGCATGTCACTTTGCTGTATTTCCACACATCAGCCTTTATGAAAACCATACCCAGGAAAACAGGAAATGGACTCTGCATTCCTCATCCTCTCATTCTCCTTACATTTTAAATTCAAGTTGAAGACAAGAAATCTTACACCTAGAGCAGAAGTTGTTCTGCTGGATATTCATTTGATTACCTCAGGGTCTCCAGAAAGGCTGACATCCTAACCTTCCTTTTCAAGACTCGGACAAGTGAAGAACAAGATGCTCAGAGAAACTCAGTTTGCATCTTCCATCAGAGCACACAGAATTCAGGTTTCCATTTAAGTTTGTTCTGCGCTGGGCAATTTATACTTCCCCAAATTACTACTCCCATACTTGCTAGAAAATACCTTCAGCTTGGTAAGAAAGGTGGGGATTTGGGGAGAGGTTTCAGGGATTTTTTTTCCCCTTGGTTAAACAGTAACACAACTTGATTTTTGGAAAAACTAAATGCTCTGTCCTCCCATTCAAAAAACATAACAGGAAATGAGTTCCTTCTTTCTGTCTAAAAGTGACAGAAGTGTAAACAAGCTCCAGTAGTGGCACTCGATCAGAAGGGCAGATTAGAGGCAGGTGTCTGAAATGTCTCACCTCAACACTGGAATGGAAGAAACAACAAACTCAACTCCTCAGAACAAGGTATGAATCATATCCTTGCTTTCTGGTCGCAGGTCTTAACTACATCCAGATACCGAATCTAGACACAATGTTGACAAGAATGTTGCCACTGATTTTTGATTGATTCCATAAAATTCTCTACCTTCACGGCACAGGACTTCAGCTATGGGCCAGATAATAATTATTCTTATGGTAATTGTAAGGATGAAGTGGATTTGAAGAGGCAATAGAATATCTTTCTTTTAAGATTCAAAATCCTGTGCAAAACACAATGTCTCCACAAGGTGCTGAACAGAGGCAGTAGTCAGACATGCTTTTGGGAAAAACAAACAAACAAAACAAAACAACCCCAGTTTTCTGTGATCATGATTTCTGATTATTTTTCTAATGATAGTCTAAAAAGAAGTTGCTGAAAACATTTTCTCACAAATCTTTCCAAACTTCTGCTAAGTCGGTCTACACAAGGACAAGTGAGCATTAAGAATACTTTTTTCCTTGATATTTCATCTTGTTACCTGACTTTTTGCACAAGCTAGGAAAATTACTACTTCTCCAACCATACTCAGAAAAATTAAATTAAAATATTGTTACATTGAAATATAGAGATACACTAAAGTATATTTTGAAAGCAAAATCCTCAAAGCAAGTGCAGACAAAATTTTCACTTCCTTATGTTTAAAACACAAGAAGTTTTGCCTTATGACCAAGCCCTTGAGTCTGCCACCTGTACAGCACTTTATGCATAGAATTTTAGAGTGTTCTTCCAGGCAAGAAGACCTAAGCAAAGGGCACAGCAAAAATATCATCTGCCTACACTTCCTACAGAGACAAAAGACACTGAAAAAGCCAACTTCCCATAGAGTTTACAAATTACAACATTTTACTGTACATATACAAGAAGAAAGAATAATTTATGAACATCATACTTTATGATGATACTCAAATATTGCAAATCCTTTACAGACTACCAGGTCTACTTAAATAATCATTAATTTACAAAGCAAGAAACTCTAATACTTACATAGCTGTGACTCTTAAGGAAATCTGAAGGGTTGCTTGTGCAGACTTTATCCCCTTCCAAGCCAATTACTCTTTTACAGATATTTGATTTGGGGTCATTTGGGTTTTTCACAATTACAATATCTCCTCTGAGAGGAACAAACAGAAACAAAAACAAACAGAAGAACTCTTAAGTGAGAACTATTTAGGCTGAATACATGTGCATCAATGTGTATACTACAAATAAATACACATACATTAAAGATACCGCCTTCTGCTCGTCTACAATTTCGGTTTCTTCAGTTTTACTCAGCGTGTAATTTTACACACAGTTTTTTAAGTACATTAGGAGAGATTCTTTGTTATTTAGACCATTTATAAAACATTTAATACTACATTTTAATTAACAATGCTCTGATGAAATGAATGCCATTTAAATTCATCCTGTTGCTACATATGTATGGCACAGAACAGATTCCGTGCTCCTAAATGTTACTGTCCCAATGTTATTCTTCCAGTGAAACTTCAAATGTCTAATCTGAGTTTGTAAAACCTTATATTGCTTTTGCCTCCTGATTATACACGTTAGATTGTACAGTGAAACAGCCTACAACAAAATGGGTGAGGGCCTTGAGCCTACTGTGCTTTACGACACAGTAATAAAATGACAAAAAGACAGGGAGAAACTCTTCAGTAGGGCCTGTTGTGACAGGACTGGGGGTAATGGTTTCAAAACAGAGGGAGGTAGATTTAGATTGCATATTAGGAAAAAAAAATTTTTACAATCAGGGTTGTAGAACACTGGCACATGTTGCCCAGAGAGGTGGTGGGTGCCCCATCCCTGGAAACATTCAAGGCCAGGTTGGATGAGGCTCTGAGCAACCTGATCTGGTTGGAGATGTCCCTGCTCCTTGCAGGGGCGTTGGACTAGATGACATTTAAAGGTCCCTTCCAACCCAAACCATTCTGTGATTCTATGATTCTATGACATTTGATAAATGGTACTTATACCATGTGGTCACTTTCCCACGAACCTATCCGAGCACAGTAATACCTATAGCTTGGTTTGCAGGTAAGACAAAACTGCTTAGACAGAAGTTACATTCACACAATAGAACTGGTTTAGGCAAAGAAAATGAGAATTTTTCCATTTTTGGACAAAGCTGAAGAAGTGACAGACTATATCCTAAAAGAATTCTGACAAGTTGTTTGATGGGCTGTATGTGCTGATTATTTTAACTTCCATCAGACACAATGAAAGGATATTTATGGAAAAATTACTATTTAGAAGCAGAAGAATAAATGAAAAATAAAGGACAGACAGAATGTAGCTACTGAGAAGCTCTGGCAAACAGAATGTAAAATCTAGTCTCAACAAAGGAGCATACTTTTGAATGCAATAAAAGTGGCGGCTAAGGTTCTCCGAAAAGACAATATCAGAATTTTGAATGGTTGGTTCCATTGAAGGTCCAGAACACTGCAAATTAAAAATAAATGAGAAGAAAATTACTATTTTCAATTATGTAAAATACATTAATATTCAAATTATTTGCTAATAAATTAGAAAATATGTCATGTAAAGATCAACTTAAAAAGTGAGAACCTCCAAGGAATATCTGATACAATTAAAAGGGCAGGACAGCCTCCAGAGCACCTGGAACTGTTACGGCTCCGTATTCGCTCAGGGTTGCTCCTGACCTGCGCTAGGTGCTACGATCCCTTACAGATCATGTCAGCACCTAATCTGCAGGAAATTATCAGCAGCAGCACTTGAAGGTCTGCCAGCTTATCCCTTTCTTCAGCCTCTGTAAAAAGAGAAGCATCACAGAAGCTACAAGAGCAGCTCACAGCCAAAATCCACTATGTCCATGCTAGGTTTAGACATGGCGGGTAAGGGGGGGCAGAGGGCAGGGCGCTGCGTAAAATATCCAGAAATCTGCCCAGAGTTGGAAACAAGAGCATTTCCTATGGCATTATTAGTGACTCCAGTCTTTCTGGAAAAATGCACTCTCTGCAAAATGCTTAATCGTAGTTTCCAATTTGCGTCACTGATGCCTCAAGCAATAATTTGACAAAAATTACGAATGCCTAAAGTAGAAATAACTTCCATAAAGGCTGGACTTGCCTCAAAAAAAAAAAAAGCAGCATTTACTAAACACGCTTTGAAAAAGCTTTAAAGAAAATTAAGAACTCTGAAATATTGGCATTGTCACATATAAAAATTTCAGTATTATAGTTTTATTTTCTTTTAAATGTCATGAAAATGAAAAGTTACCACAACAATTCCTCCAAGGTACTCAAAGGCACAATGCGCTATGCAGCCATATTGCACAGTATACCCAAGAAATCGCAAGGTTTTTCCTAGGCCATTGCGAAGCATGGTACAGTGTTACGTCGTTCAGCTGGTTCTAGTCTACAGTAAAAGAGAAGAATAACATTCACTTGATGGCAAACAACCTAACATTCACAAAACTATCTTTTGTATCTAACAACTCATGGACAATATTTAAAAAAAAATTAATAAAACCAACAAGTAATCAGATCTATCTGAGGAGATTAATATAGTTTAAGTTCAAAAGCCATCAAGAAGTTTTTAATTTACAACGCAAACCCTTCCATGTGTACAATCAACGGACTTGTCTCACCAGCTTAGCAGTGAGATTCAGTTGAGTAGGAGCCAAAGCAAAAAACACCTTTACCAAACTAGAGAATTTAATGTGAGAGAGCGGTGTCAGTGCTCTCCACTGACTCGGCTGGACTTCTTTTACTCAACACAGCAGGCAGGCTCACCTGCCACATGTCTAAATACCTGCAATAGCTTTGAGAAAACCCTCCCATCCACTAGGCTTAGTTGAGTGGAATCTCAACTAATCACACCCTTAAATGCAAGCTTTGGCTTCCTGACCAGACCATGCACTCATTGTAACTCACATGCAGTTATTTATTAAATAACACTTGACTGAGTAATCACGTGAAGACACTGCAACTTAAATCACTGTTTTTCTTCATGGACTAGTATTTAAAACTGAACACTCAACAGCAAAACAGAGAAACATCAAGCCATCTAAAGTGATCTGAAGATACTTCACAACTGAAATTACATTCAAAGAAAACTAATCAAACAGTCAACCAAAACCTTAAAAACGACCTGACAATCAATCAAATTTAAAAAGGCTTGAAGAACTAGACAAAACCAAGTATAACAGAGTCTAGAATGGCTTGCCTAAGTAAGACTATACTAGAAAGAACACAGTTGTTGATAGGAATTCTGGAGGTTTTGCAGAGACTGTAAATCTATTCTGGCTCCCTCCCCCAAATATTTAAGTCAAGCTCCGATGTTTAGATGTAATTCTTGCAATGCTAATCTAACTAAAATGTTTCCCTATCTCAATTTTAAGATATTTTTTAGTATACATGTATCTCTATTTAAGGACAAAGAAAACACACATACTGAGGTAACTGAATTGAGTTTTACATTCTACAAGAAAGCTGTCCCCCTTAAACTCAGCATCAGATTTATCATTCATTAAAACCACAGAAAGACTTCCCTCATTTACTAAGATGGGTCAATATAGCTTGCGAAACATATGCAGTAAGTTAAAAGGGAAGAAAAAAAAAAATGCTCTGTGTACAATATGCCCTACTTAATAATGAAGCAAAGACCTGCCCGTCTATAGTTCACGACGTTTTGCTATTTAAATGCAAATTTAGCAATTTAAAAGGGCATAGCTTTACTTGCACAACTTTCTCTAGAAGTTAATGGGAATTTTGCCTGAATACAGTCAAAAGTGGCTTTTGTTCTTTGCATTTAGTATTTTTTTATCAAGAAAAAATGACCATTCTTGGGGGAAAATGTTCTCTAGCAACCTCATTTCGTTGTTCAAAAAAATATGTACTTTTTTTTTTTTAACATAAAAATCTCCAGAATAAATCCACTTAAACCTATCTGTGATTCACCATCCTTCCTTAATATTAGCTAATGGGTTTCACAGTAATGAACAAAAATACAACAGAAAATGTTTTGAAATGTTTCATTAGCACATGCAGTGCCCAGCACACTGTAGAAATGGAAACTGAACGAGCATTGCTGTACGAGAAATGCCCTTGCCACAGAAATTATTCTGGAGAACCCAGAAAGTGGTTTGCTCTTCTTAACCCAGTACACTGTGAAAACCATGGACCAACCCCTTGCTCTCAGGGCCAGAAACACTGTGAGCCCAGAAAGGTGTTACAGGTGATAAAAGGAAGATGGAGTGAGAACAAATTGATTAGAGTTGCACAACTAGTGTGAATTAATGACCACAACTATCTTTTCAGAGCAGGTCATCATCAATACTTCCTAACAGCACCTGCTAGGAAGGCAGCCTCACATTGCTTCTCAGATAGAAAAATACCACATAAGCATCCTGTATTTCAGATCCATGCCATTCATAAGTGTTATATCAATACACATTAAGACAGTTTAGAATTCAGGCACCTTTGGCTATTACAGGTAAAAGGAGTTGTATAAACATTGCGTTACACTGACCAGAGTAGGAAAATATTGTTGACTGCACCAAACAGAATGGTAACGGGCTCATTAAGAGAAAATGTATGCCAACGTGCTCTCATGCCAACAGCTATCAGGCTATAACTAAAAAAAAAAAAAAAAAAAAATTATTATGAAACTATAAGCAACTGCTATATGTCTCTGAACATAAGTTTCAAAGTGACTGGAACTGACTTCCTTTTGGACTCTGGATGACACGTACCTCCCAACAGTTACACTGAACACATACATTTCTCTCTGACGAACACATTCATTTCTCTTTGATGTCTCTGAGTAACTCTGAATTAGGATGGACAGATTTGTAAATTATCCAAGGAAACACAGGCTTCAGAGTGAGCTTTACCTACTGCTAGAGTTGTCATGGTATAAAACTAACCATGAGGACAGAACATGAGTGAATAGGTCTAAAATTTTGTTCCCACTTCTCTTGAAAAAAATTCTTAACTTAAGACATGTATTTCACTAGGCCCAGTTTATAAATGTGGTACAATGGATTTTTTCAAATGCTCAGACTTATCAGTTGTTCATTATAATGATGATAAAATTCTTACCTCTTATATAAGGCTTTTTATTACTACTCAAGAAAGTTAATTTCAAATTAAGGCATATTTATAGTACCTAGATTACACAATTTGAACCTAACAAGATAACTTCAGAGGATTTGGGGTTTTATTTTTAATACTAAGGTTCATCTTTAGACATCTAATGTTCTTTCCACAGAATAACTACAATACTGAAAGTTTCCATGTAGTTTTAAGTGACAACTTCTAGTTAATAAGTGAATGGTTGTAGTAAGAATTAAGCCCAGTCAAAAGCAAAAACCTCTAGTTTATTTAAAAAAACCCACAGAGTTTTTATCTTACAATTGCTCTAGCATGAGTAAAAGATAATTTTGTTTCCTCAGAACACTATTTATGAGTACATTTTTAAAACAATGCCATATTGTTGATCACAAGAAGGTACATGGTTGAATGTTTTTCCACATCACACAATTAATTTTAACACAAAGTGCTGTCAGCAGGCAACTTCACCAGATACAGCATAACACCATTAAGCACAATAAAACAAATTATTTAAGTCACAGGGCCCTTGAAAACTTAATGGATCTGGTGTATAAACATCCTTATCGCAGAACTAGCGGCATAAAGCCCGTTGTAATTACTTCCAGGTACTACTTACTATCATATAGGAGATAGCTGAAAATTTTATATTGAAATAGACATTGTTTTTATACCGAACATCGACATTGATTAAAAAAGGTTACATATCTGTATTTATAATGTAGAATATTATTTCGTTATTTTACAAGAACTGTGTAGTTTATCCCCTGCAGCAAATAAAATGCAAAATGTAATTACTATTATTTTCTGTTCCCTTTTCCTTACATAGCCTATGCCTGGATAATTTGATTTTTTTGTTTGTTTGTTTATAAAATTAATCACAGCTAGCAGGGTGGAAATCACTTTGAGCCTCATGAATGATATCCAAGAGATGGGAAAGGATTAGTTCTCAGTTGCTGCCAGTTATAGCACCAGGTGGCTTTTTCTGCAGTGAAGGTGTTACCGATAATCCCATTACATTGGTACTAAATCTTGCAGACATCAAAATTATCACCAAGGTTCCTTTTCATCCCATCCTTTCCAAATGACTGGAAGTCGCTTCACCTGAAAGAAGTCAAATCCACATGCAGCTGCTGTTTTAGCAGCCAGCGGACTCCCTGAGAATGCCAATCGTGATCCAATTTCGCTGTGCTGGTGGCCCCCTATTCCCTGTCCAATAATACATCTGTTAAAAAATCCTACAGCTACAAATCAAGTTTAATCCTACCAGGGACCTCATGTTGGTCTTGTCTTCCAAAAAGGCAGCAGGTTTTGCTGTCTATCTCTGCTAGTGTCTGGGGAATACTCTTTAAATCCCAGCCCTACTTAGAAGAATAAGCTAAGGATCACAAAACATGACCTCAAAAACCCTGATATGACTATATTCTGACCCAGAGGCATTCATTCTAGGTGAAGATTAGAACTTTGCATAATAAGATTACACAGCAAGTGAATGATATCAAGGGACTATCCATATGCAGCCGCCTGGTTTTCTATAGACAGCCTGTGCTCTGCAATATGCAGTGCAGACCAAACAGAGCTTGGTCTTTCTAGCTGAAATAAAATAGATTCACATAAATTAGTTGGCCATTTCCAGATTCCTAAATCCCCTATTACATCTTTTATTGACAGCTCCTGTGAGGATAGCACAAATGGTATTCTATTTGTGTTCTTTGCTTCTGTAACAATCACACTCTGAGGGAAACATACATAGGTTCTCTAGAAATTAACATCTTGTTTGCTGTAATCTTGGATTACAATTAACTGTGTACATAATAAAATTAGGAAATCAATGAGCAGATTTATCATTTCCAGATAACCAACAGCATTGTGTAAAACAGTTTAACATGTGGTGCCAAAATTTTAAATACAGGAAAATAAAAGTCACAGCAAATGAAAGTGTGGCTAAACAAATTATTGGATTTGATATAAAATAGATTTTTCACTCTAATAAAAATTTCAGTCACATTTGCTTGATATAATACTTCCTAGTTCTGAATTTTCACTGGGTATTTAGTGATAGTTTATCAGTTTTTCCTTAACTAACAGAAACTCCTCTCCTAACATTCGCTGCTTTGAAACAGACACCTTTCTTCATACAAGGTAATCCCATAACTTGCACCATCTCTTTCCCAGAGCTATCCTGTGATTATTACTTTAAAAAAAATCAAAAAACTCAAAACAAAGAAAAAAGTGCACACTGGGTAGGCTATTTAAATATTTACATTTGAGCTATTATTTATGTTAAACTATTCTTTTAAAACTTCTGCATGAAATTAATGTTACATGTGCTCAAATAGTGAAGCATTTATATCATGTTTATTGAGATTCTTCCCATATCAGATGCACAAATTAATAAATATAAAATGTTTTAAATATTATAATCTCAGGATTCCAAACATCTAAAGCAAAACAAGGAACAATTTTCAAAAGGTCCTTCCATGCAGAGGGTGAGGAAGAACTTGATTTTTTTATTTCTAACTGTTGGTTTTCTCTAGAAGAAACACTGGATTCAGTTTGGCAAATCTGAAAAAGCTTGGTGGTATTCTGGAAGAGAAGATTATTTTTCTACATTATCTCTCCTAGGCACTAACAGTTTGTCTCCAACAAGTGCTCCTTCATCTACTATCTCAAGCTGCCAAGGAGCTCAATCCTGTAAACATAAATTCACACGAGGAAATCCTCTGGTGTTAAACTGGAGACTACCTACATAAGAATGAACCATTTTTCAAAACAGATTTCAAGTAGTTCTCACTGGTTCTCTTTACCTTTGGGAAGCAACTCCTAACAATCTCACGACCCTGTATAAAATGCTCTATTAATCGTCGGGTGCATTCCAGCACTTCTAGCTTCCTCTGCAGCTCTACACACCCATCTCTGGTGAACAGCAAAATCCAAATAGCTGAGCAAAGGCATGGTCATACGTGGCAAGTTTGAGCCTCTGAGGGACGCTGAAATATTCACTTAACAGTTTCCTGTAACAATGTCAAAGTTAGGACAACACCAAAGGTCTGACAGACAACAGAGTCACTTGCCTGGTGACTGAAAAAAATACATTGTGTCTATGTGAGAAGGGTCAAATAACCATATTCTGAGCTGTATGCCAATTTTCACATTAGGCACTTAAAATCTACAATCCTACAGAAACTAAAATTGTCCATGGCTCACATGTCCCCTGCACTTCCCAGTGCTGATGCACCTTCTAGATCTATGCAGGTATTTTTGGAAATACTACTCAAAGCAGTGAGTAGAATAGTGGGGTAAGTAATTTCCCTATGCACTGACAAATAAAAAGGTGTTTACTTGAAATATTTGTCATTACAAAGAGGACTGTTTGCTGGTAAAAAGAACAAAACCAACAAAAACATCACAAATAAACAACTGCTCCACATCAAACAAAGCAACCTATTTCTGTACACCATCACCAAGACTGTTTAGAAAGAAATACAAATGTCTTAATCTTACCCCCAGTGTTAGCCTCAGATTAGAATGCCACCATTGAACAGTACTCCATAATGGTTTATAAACACAGAAATCACATGGTATGAGATCTTAACACAAATAGTAAATCCAAGCTATTATTAAACATTTAAGCAATACAAAGGCAAAAAACAAGACCAGTTTTAGCACTGTCAAAAAATATAACAATAGTAACAAAGAATCTTTCTGTATATTCTTTATCAATACTTTCCAGTTACAAGCATCATCTTCCAATTAAATATCTTATACATACTCTGCATTAAAAAATGTGTTAAAAAAAAGGAGAAAGGAAACACAGTCAGACAAAAGCGAGCGCAGTATTTACATTTTCAAGTTACCTGAACAGAAGGAAAATGCAAATCAAGTGCTTGTCACTACTATTACTCTACAAAAATATTTGACAGCTTTCCCAAATTTATTTTTAGTTATGAAGTTCTAAATACACACATGTACATGGATTACTACTTATTTTTTTCATAGCACAAGTTGTATTTCATGTGAGTTTATGCAGTAAAAATAAAGTGTAATCAGTACTTTTTCTCATTGCTCAATAAAATTTTATTATTTCTGAGATGTTTTATGCATAAAACAAGTTCTGTAAGTTGTTCTCCACTTACAGATACAAGTATTTTAAAAAGTTCGAAACATCAATAGATGAGTGCAATGATATTCAGTCTAAGTTAATCCCCAGACATCCAAATCCATGAATAAAAAATTCATCAGTTTTAAATACACTGAGCCTATTAAGCAAGAACAAAAGCATATGCACAAAAGAGCTTTTAATATATTTCAAAGCCCACAAGAGCCATGGTCTCATTAAAATTATAAATTACACAAACATGGAATAAAGATTCAAACTGCAGTGCAGCTAAGCAGATTACAGAAAACCCCGCGTTCCATATGATAACACACCATGGCCCTCCCAGATGGGGGCTTGGAACAAAAAGGCCATCACTGCAGCTAGGGAAATCCTCCTTGTGATCTCTGGTTTCTGTTCAGCAGATGACAGCCAAATAATATGTTGATTATTCTGTTTGTGCTGCTAAGCTTGTAAGATGGAATAAAAGCGATATGATCTATTGTGAACTCAATGCTAATGTGTTGCTCCACTCATAAATAATATACTGAGTTTATTCCAATACTATTTTTTTATCCAAGTTCCAGGTTTTAAATGCATGAACTAAAATAAAAAGCCATCATAAACTATTATTTAATTTGGTGGTTTAAAGTAAAAGATACAGCTGACACAATAATAAGAATCGTGAATCAAGTAGAGGCGCCTTTCTCAAATTTAGCAAATGATTATACACTGAAGTGCAGAGTACCTGCAAGACGCTGAGCACGCTCCAGCCCCACAAACTGCATTATCACTAATACCAAACAGATTACCAAAAAGAGCCTATCTGGCTTATTTTATCCCAGCTAGCCACCCCAAATCCAAGTTTCAAATGAGGACACAAGTACTGGTAATACAGGAAAAGAGTACAGATCCATTGTATAACTTCACTAATACCACATCTCCCTGACTTAGCTTGTTGCAAAAGGACACAATTTGGCTTGCCCTGTCTTTCATAATACACTGCCTTTTTAAAAGGACAAACAGTGACTGTGTACATGCTAAAATGACTGATAATCCTCCTACAATTTAATGTTTGTGAATTTTAGGTCTTTTATGCCAGAAATGTTAAAAATTCTACTAAAAAAATCAAATCACTGCGGCTTGGGAATAGCATGAGACCATCAAGACCAAACACCATTTCACACCTCTTGGACCAATGGAAGCACAGCTTATAAAGAGAAATGGTAGAAGCACGCAGTTCCAAGAGTGTGCAACTACTTTCTCAAACATAAAAATGTATTTAAAGGAAGCTCAATTACTTTTCTTCCTTTGCTAGGCACACAAGACAGTTCTAATTCACCAAAATGATGAAAATATGGAAACTGAAGAGATATCAGTACATGTCAGTCTTAAGACTAAAAATTCAGATAAATTACTTCCTCCAGAATGAGTCCCCCGTTGCAATGAAATAACACATATATATTATTTTCATACAAAACCAAAATAGGACCTTGAAACGATAAGTGAAGCTGACATTTACACTAGCAACCACAACTTTAAGTCTGTCTCTTTTCCAACAACCATCACAGCACTAGTATCTAAGCTAGCTAAAGCTAACCCAACACAAACTTCAATGCGTTACTGAGTAGATAATAACTTGGCTTGAGTAGAGCTAGTAGTAGGCTTTGAGAATCACAAAGGTGATTCTCAGACACTGAAGCACAAGGGCACTAGCTTGCTTAGGTAGCCCTGCCCCTACATACAAGCTCCTGAAATGGGATTTCAGCAAATCCAGCAGCTTTGGCATGGAATTGGCAGGCTCAGTATAGGAAGCTGAATCCATTGATATAAAGAATAATTAAAGTTTGCTAAAATACAGCTTGACTACAAAAAAGCCAGATAGTCAGTGTTTTCTAATATTTTTCATCACAATATTATTCCAGATTTCTTAAATAGTCAGTAGTGGACCTGGCTTTTTAAAGTGAGTTTTGCTAGACTGCTTGCTTGTGTTTTACCTAACTTTATGCCTCACACTGAAAAAAATCTAAATTTTAATTCTTGCCTACTTAAAGTCCAAAATGCCTACTTTCTTCATCTACTTCTCAATGACCTAATCAGTTTACCATTCTAAACAAGTTCTTACAAGAGTCAGGTCTTTAGAAAAGCAAGACTTCTGTCTCTGTCCTCAGAAAAGGTATAGTTACACAGCTCTACAGAATTTACAGCAGCACATCTCGGTTCATCCCTCACCCTATGGAAGGTCATGATGCTGTGAAATTAGGTGGAAGTCTATCGAATACATCTGAATGTTCCTATGGCTCTGCAGTATCTTGTTCTCAGTGAAACCTGAGGGTTGTACACTTTTATGAAAAGACTGACCAACATCACTGCTTGGGCAAGCCAGAACTAGCCTCAGCCTGAGCTGGGCCAGTAACTGTATCACTATTCACACTGCTGCATAAATTACTACATCTATCTCCCTGCAACACACCTATACGCTTTCAGTTCAACCACTGCTCTCTGGCACGTCTCTATCAGACATGCAAAGATGGACTAGCTCATAAATCTAAAACAGAATGGGGAACAACGTGGGGCCGGGGAAGACTGCTTGTTAGAGGATATTACACTATCTGAAGTTACTTCCACACTGGTGGTGGCTGAATAACCAAGTTAGCATTAACCTACCTGTCTGGAATATCTACGGAAGTTACAATGATCAGAATACATAGTTGGTCAGTACACTGGAAAGCTGAGGCTGCAAATTTGTGGGACTCGCGCCAAGAAGTTGCATCCTTACATGTAAGCACATTGGCAAGGATTCCCAAATTTGCTACCATCAAGATTTTGAGATTTATTTTCAATTAACTGTCAGTTCAGCATTCGACCCCAGAGTAGGAACTTTCTGAATCTCACCTAGCCTGTCATTACTTCAACAGATGCCAGAGCCAGTTGTTGAAAGCTAATTCAAAAAACCGGCAGCAATACAGAGTCTACACTTCAGCACAGCAGTCAGAAGTTACCTGTAAGCATAAGAACAGTTATCATTTCATATATATGAAGGGAGGTCAGACAGGTGGGGCTGTGCAACTAGAAGTCTCATGACCCGATTTTGTTCACTTTTAAAATCAGAAATTACTGCAGAAGTACTTCTTGTTGAAACATTACTGCTTGGTTTTGGCTAACACCAGAAGACAGGGAAAATTCTCCATTATGAAAACCCCTTACAAATATTTCAGCAAGCAGAGATGAGCTACAATTTTAAAAGAATTCTGAAGGTGATCAGTTAAATCTTTCCTAGCCATAGGCAGGCCTCAAGTGCTTTGCCAAAGCATTTCACAGGTTTCACAATACTGCAGATGGATAAAAAAAAAAGCTATATCCAGAAAAAGAGCACCTTCTATAAAACCCCACAATGTAGGTGAGCAGCAAACATTGCTGTATTCCAGCACCTGCTGATACTGTAGATTTGTAATAGAAATAACATTTGGAATGGGTTATTTGGAATAATGCCTTTAAAGACTAAAAGCACTAACAACTTCACAGAAAACATAACACATTTTTGAAATCCAAAATGCGCAGATTCTTAACCCTTGTAACAGCACATCAAGAAAAAAATGCTACAGCAACTATAAATTTATTTCAATTAATACATGTATTTTCACACATGCAGTGAATCTTAGGCTCTAAAAGCACATGTAATGTAAGTTATTTTGTACTTATGCATAAACTGCAGTTATATAAATTACATTTTTTAAGTGACAGCTATTAAACTTTTCCATTAATCGTAATTACCTACATTATTTATCCGGCTGTAGAAATGCCTACTTAATGAAATATGCACAATCAGATACAACTGGAAAACAAAAACTCAAAATATCAAAGATTCAAAATATCAAAACATTTAAATTATGTTTTTCCAGTTGAAACACAAAGTTTACTCTTCCACTGACATGCTGATGTGACAAACTTTCATTCTTTGAGGGCAGCCATTTGTATTCAATAGGAAACATTTCTGGATGTTAAGCATCTGAAAAGGCTAGAATCAAGCTGTCTTAATTCCTAGTTTTTAATGCTGAAGTAAACTTTATACGGACATGGAAGCCACTGCGGAAAACATTACAGAATATAAAAAAAAACTATAAACAAATAATACTCCTTTTCTAGTTATTAGGTGTGTGTGTCCCCCCTTGATTTTAGTCCTACCTTACAAGTATTTTTAAATGAATATGTTTTTTTAAAATATAGGAATTCTTTTTATGATAAACAGAAGGAAAATAATCTCTATGAAATACACCACTAATCTGTATGATGCTTATTAAGACAGTACATTCAACTTACAACTCATTTTCAATATTGCTGTTCTGCAAGTTTCAGTAATACTATACTGTACCTTTTCGTAATCTGAAATTACAGAAACATTAAGTAACTTTTTAATGATTTACTAAACCATTATCTTCAGCACATACCACTAACTCGTGTCTCCTAACTTATTTGCTTCTATTTTAAAAGAGCTGTTTAAATTTGACACAAACGCAAATTTTTATCGCTGTTGTTCAGTAAACGCATCCAGAGTCTTTCTGAAGAAAAGCTATGATGTTCTATATAATATCATACAACTGCTATGTCTTAAACTCTCCCACTAATCCTCACGTTTTCCACAGACTGATTGGATAAGTACTCTTTAAGCTTTTTCATACTGAAAAAAATCCCAGGTCTTTCAGTGTCAGAACTTCCAGGATTAAACATTCTTTCCAGTTGTTGGCTCATGGCCTGAAGATCCTGCACTTTCAAATTTATCCCATTCTAGCTAGTTCAAAGATCAGGAAAATGAAGCCATCTTCTTTGCAGCCATAATCCATGACCCATGCTGTTAGATACTTAAGAACATCTCAAAAGCAAACTACCTTGTTTCAGCTCCCAGCGGGAGCTCAGCAGGGCACTGGATCACATGACTGCCAGCCCTACCTAGTCAGGTGACTCAATAGTTAATCTGATTTGGTGACTATAAAACTTTAATCAGTACAGTTTAATACCATCACATTCCAGAACCGATGAGGGAAGCAGCTTGGCGATGTAACAGCAAACACCAATAAGATTACGAATTAGAACTGCCACTAGGATGCAGTTTTCTAGTTCTCTATCCTAACACAAACCCAACAGAAAAAAATATTATGGAAAACTGCTCAGGCAGACAGACGGTTTTGAAACAAAATCCACTGATGTCTTTTATTCCAAAATGGATGGTATTTTGCTCATTGCCACAGAATGACAAGAGCATACACTGAATCTTGTAAGGCACAAATAAAACACAGCAAAAACATTAATTTGAAATCAAGGAAGACAAAACATTGACATCACTGACATCATCTTGTTGAGAAACATGGCTCAAAGACTGCAGCCTCAGCCTGCGTTAACTGAAGGCCCAAAGACTTTACATCTGCAACCCAGGTAGGCTGCATGCAGTAAACAAAGAAATAAGGCAATGACAGTCACAACAGGTGTGTTTCCTCTTATCAAGCACAAAGTATCTAAAGCACACTTCTTAAAGTGCTGCTATTTTGGGGACAGTAGGATTTTCACCAAATCCGTGGGCTACAGCTTTTGAAGAGAAATGACAAACATACTTGCAGATCAAATTCCAAGCATACCTTTTCCCAAATGTTTTGATTGCTGTCTCATTCACCCATTGTATTCCCTCCATTTTTCCTTAGGGAATTCTTACTCAAAATCCTCTTAATCCATCTTAGAATCTGCATTTGGCAAAGGCAAGTTGTTGAATTGGATCAGCAAGTTTACAAGCAATGGAAAAGAGCTTGATTTTCTGCATACTAGAGTTCGGATTCACAGTTAAAATTGCATAAACATTTGATCAGGTCTATATTATAATATGCAAGCAGCAAGAAAGAAAAGTTGGTTATTCTACAGTTTAAGACATCCCAATTTAGACAGAAAGGTTTAAACTTCTCCATTTTACAATGAGTATGACCAGGGTTAGTTGCCATAGTTCAACTGACAAGAAATATCTTGCTAAGACATTTCCTGATCACTTGAGATTGTCTCCGTGTTCTTTAGTTTGTCTGCATTTCAATTCCATCCTTAGAGCAGGAATAATAGCACTTATCCACCTACTGATGTGTTTTTGAGGATGAGGGGTTTCTACTATAGTAATATCCAGTTACAATTCCTGCAGTCTTGCTTTCTGATCTGTCAGACAGCTACAAGTGGGACCTTTTACAATGGCTGGAAATTCATCTTTTGGGAAGTGGACATAAGCAAACCTTGGGTACCATTCAAAGAGAGTGAAAATGCTATTATTATTCCTGAAAACTAAACATCATGGACTTAAAAATAAAGAGAATTCCATACAAGCACCTTCTTCTCTATTTGTCTGAAATTAAATGCAGGTAAAGTCAGATCTTGTCAGTGATGTTTTCACAAGCACACACTCACATGCAAAGCTTTATTATATTAAGTAGTTACAACTTTAAAAAAAATTAAATCTTTGACAAATAGTTTATTTCCACCTGCAGTTGAAGTACGACTTTAACTGTACCCAACATCTTAAAATGCAAGAGGAAAAATAACACCACAGAGTTACTGCAATATTTTTTAAGTTTAGTTCTTATACTGAAAAACTATTTCTACTTCTCCGTATTTTTATAATATCTGAAACAGTCTCTCCTGTCTTAAGTCACAGTGTAAGAGACAGTTGCTCTATATTTTAAAGGATGTTAACTCAAAATTTATAACAAAATTATCACTTTACTTGAAATACATAAAATTTTGAAATAGCTGTGAGGTTCAAAAGGTGAGGTGAATTAACAGTTCACAGTCAGCAAAAAGTGGAAGCTTGAGTTGCCTCCTCCCCAGCGTGTGCGTATGCCTTTTTCCTTATTGCATCAACTCAGCAATATAACACAATATTAACCTATTAAGAAAGTCCATGCATAGTTCCAAGTCAGATTAGTGAGCTGAATCAGCTCAAGAAAGGATCTGACAAGCACCAGGGTTTGTTGAACTGAGTCACTGGAAGCAGAGAAGGAAATCGAAATGCGACTTCCTCTTTTAGCAATACTGACCTGTTAGATCAGCTCAGGAGACATGGAGATTTCTAGTAAACTAGCACTTTAGGCAAGAAATTCTAAAAGTGGTAGGACCACAGCACAAGTATTCCCAATTGCAAAATGCTTTCAGAATTTGGGCTCTAAAATCAAAGAAAAAAAAGAAAAAAAAAAAAAGGAAGAACTATTTTGCCTTTAGTTGTAATTGTCCTGGAGGAAAATGAGATAGAGAAAAAAAAAAAGTATAAAAGCTAGTTGTCCAAGAAATACCAATGGACAAACAAAAGAGAAGGCTCAGCCCTGGACGTACATTTACACTCACTCCGTAAAGTTAATACAACCTATATTAGTATATTTTATTTTTAAAAAACAAGCAAGGAAATATTTTGTCTCATTGAAGTAACTAAAGGATGTTTACTGCTTGGAATGGAGGGAGGAAATCACTGAGACACAGTTCACATAGGATATCATTTGATTATTTTTCTGATAGATAAGTGGTGACTTTTCAAAGGTATCATCTTTGGCTTACAAGTGCTCTATTTAGAAGTTCTCTATAGATATACTGCAATTTTTAAGTGTTACACACATCCGCATGCACGCATATCTGAAATATTTCAAGTATCTGGACTCCAGAATGACAGCACAGTAAGAAATGGAAGAGCTGATGTGATGTTTTAAAAACTGGAGAACTCTAAAGTTCAGCCCCCTCACTCAATTATACAGAATTTACACCATAGGACCCCACTAAAAACAATAGATTCTTGAACTCTTTAAAAATAATTGTTAATTACACTTTAAGAAAATAAAGGTATAAAGTATTTCCTATTCTAGGAATAGGAAATTCACAAATCATTAGATATTCACAAATCATTAGTCAGATCTTACAGAAATTACATTTTAAAGCTGTATTTATTGACATGTTTTAAGATGTGCCCCTCAATTATTTCTTTTCTCCTCTAAAGACAAATACTTCTCACTTCCAACAGTGAATGTACATTTGAAATTAGTTAGTATTCCATATTTCAGTTTGGCATTAAGATAATCTTGGTGCTCATGATAAAGAGCTGTCCACTCCTTAACATGTGAAGAAGCTTGGTTAGCAGCAAAATGAATACAATTCCGCCAGCTAGGAAGACTTAATACAAATACTTAATGCTCCTGAGCTTGAATTTGATATGAAGGAAAAACTCTGAGGTTCAAGATTGTTAACATATTGCTGCTCTGTCTTGTCTTTCATATTTAATATTCTTTTTCCTCGATTGAAAACAGAACAAGCTCAACAGGTGTTCAAAAACTATGGTTTATAACAGTAACAAAAATCATTAATTGAAGTGAAAAATAGAGAGTGGGGAATTATAACATTAAAGCCTCATCAGTACATCCCACTACATGCAAATATCTTGAAATAGCTTTTGATGCATCTGAAACACCAACAGATTAAAAACAAATACAAAAATACTTGTGACAGTGGCTCTTCTACATGCTGACAGGGATTTGTCTTAAATTCATAGCACTACAAAGCATTGGTTTACAAAGCAAGCACACCAAAAGTTTTTATTAAGATAAAAAGCATTTTAATTTCTTTGCATATAACAAGAACAGAAAAGGAAATATTACATTCATGTAGCTCACCAGTCTTTACACACACTCAGTTTAGGGTGGTTGTTTGCTGCCATGTACAAGGCCACAGGCTAGTAGCCATGAATAGCTAATAACGAGTAAAGGACATGCCAATCTTCCAAAACATACAAAATAACTTCCTATGGTACTAGGAACTGATTCAACAATAAATGCTAATGAAGCACAGAAACAACATTTCTCATATAAAGCAACATTTTCTGCTCTAGCTCTTGGCCTTCTGCATGGTCCAGAGCCATCCTACTGATGTAAAATTTTGTTTCCAAGCAAGATGTCTTAAATGAATCTTAAATTAATTACAGATCCGCGGCTATTTACAAACAAGAGGACTCCAAGCATGCTTATATAATATGTTATATACAGATACTTATATATATAGTTAGGGAAAAAAAAAAAAAGAAGAACGTTTTACAAGTACGTTTTCCTCGCACCCAAGAGCGGCTTTCTTCGAAGGGGGCGATACCGACAGCGCGGCAGAGACCGGCGAGGTAACTCGGGGTGCACAGGCCGGGCGACTCGCTGCACTTCAAGCCTCACCGGCACCTCGGGCACCCCAACCCCCGGGAGAAGAAAGCGGGGGAGCCAGGGGGTTTCCCCTCCGCAGCGCGGCCAGCAAGGCCGAGTCACCGGCGCCGCACTTCCCACACCTCCTCACGCCGGCCCCACGACAAGGCGGGACGAGAGGCGGTCGCCGCCTTCCGCTACCGAGTCCCCCCTCCAAAAGACGGGGCACCCCGCGCCCTCCGGCCCGGCCCGGCCCGGCCCGCCCCGGCCCCGCCACACTCACCTGCCTGCTCGCTACCGGGCGCCCAGGCCCTTCCCCCGCCCCTTTAGCCCGGGACGTGCAAATAACGCGTTCTCTCATTGGATAGCGTGTTTCCCATGCCGCTCTCCGATTGGTGGAGAGGGAAGGGCTTCATTCTTCCCGGCGTCCCCCTGCTCCTGTCAAGCCACAGGCAGCCGTGATGGCGGCCGCCCCGGCGGCGAGGGGCCGCGGGGCCACCAGCTTCCAGCGGAAGGCTGCGGCCGGCAGCCGCCTGGCCGCTGTGGCGGGCACTCGGCCTTCCGTTCGGCACGGGCAGCTGCTGCTCTCCAGCGGGCTCCCCTCCCTGGACTGTGTGCTAGGTTGGTGGGGAGCGGGACCCGGGACCCGGCTGCACCTCACCCCCCTCCCTCGGCCGGCGGCCCTCCCCTTTGCCAGGCCCTGCCTCTCATTTACCTTCCGTAACCCGCGGCAGCTCCCGCAGGCTTTTCCTTCCTCCCCACAGTTCCCGGGGTTGGGGGGACGATGGGGACGGCGGTGGGGGGGGGAGAGGAAGGGGCGAAGCAGGGTCCGTTTCCCGCCTTGAACCCCCCGCCCCGCGTGGGGAGGAGGCAGGCAGGTGCGCCTGCCTGCAGAGGGGATCGCCGTTTACCGTTAATTTAAATCCGGTTAAGCAGCCTTTTTAGAGTGGAAAGCTACTCTGTAAATTAGTAACACGCTCCTGTGATGTTTCAGACTGTCACGGTAAAGGGTCTGAAGTTTTAAGTTTTGAAAAGCATTTGCTGAATTCCCTCATAGTCGAATGTGGTGTAGTTCTGGTTCTTCAGTATGGCAAAATTCAGGATGTGATTGACTGTAAGACTGGACTCTCAGTGTGTCTTTTCTGTCTTGCTCGCTACTACCAACTCATGATAAATGCCCTGTTTAGATAAGTTACACTGCTGTGCCGCTGTTCTTGCTGTCTGTGGATCTGCTTTTCCCTGCTGCTGGTGTCAGTATGCTAGATGATTCCTTGGACTGATCTGTTGTGACCGTTACTATGTTATAATCTGTGGCATGAACTAGCACCATTTGCTTGGATTGAGAACTATTTAATTTCACAGATGTAAACAGCATGTTTTATCTGTATGCACTTGGGCCGCATGATCCGTTTACTAACTGCTGATACAGTTGCAGTACATCATCAGCGTACATAGATGGGACTGCTTTTAGGTGAGGAAGGCTTGACTTTAGTTCTGTTCCTTCATCCTCGAAGGCGTACATGAGATATAGGAATATATCACTTTTCTTTCTAAGGATGTTCTATATGAATAATGATAAATATAAAAGTTGTATGTGTTTTATAAAGAAATTTTTGCAGCCTGTGTACCTTAAGGAGAATCACACTTCTGTGTCTTTGGTGTGTGTTTTTGGTAGGAAACACCTGCACTTTCATCAGGGATCGGCATCCTTCTGGAGAAAGCTCTTCCTCCTTAAGGAAGAGGTATTTCATTAGCGAGTTTAATTTGTGAAACCTTTTAACTGCATAAATATAAAATTTGCATTTAATATTCCGGTTCTTCATATTCCCTTTTATAAACAGTGGATTTTGCACAGCATAGGTCAGAAGATGTAGACAGCTCCCATGGTGGCAGTTTCCTAAGTGTCTGGGCACTTGCTAACATAATGAGTGATTTGTTATGGAAACTGGGGACACTTCTTCCAATAAACTCAAGATCTCTTCTGAAGTACCTTTTCCTTGTCTTTTAAATATTCAGTAATTTCCTGAGCTTAACAAGTTTTACACTTGAACTGGACAGGCTGGAGAGGTGGGCCCGTGCCAACCTCATGAAGTTCAACCAGGCCAAGTGCAAGGTCCTGCATCTGGGTCGTGGCAATCCCAAGCACAAATACAGGCTGGGCGGAGAATGGATTGAGAGCAGCCCTGAGGAGAAAGACCTGGGAGTGTTGGTAGACGAGAGGTTCAACATGAGTGGGCAATGCGCCCTTGCGGCCCAGAAGGCCAACCGCATCCTGGGCTGCAGCAAGAGAAGCGTGGCCAGCAGGTCGAGGGAGGTGATTCTGCCCCTCTACTCTGCCCTGGTGAGACCCCACCTGGAGTACTGCATCCAGTTCTGGAGTCCCCAACACAAGAAGGACATGGACCAGTTGGAAAGGGTCCAGAGGAGGCCACAAAGATGATAAGAGGGCTGGAGCACCTCTCCTATGAGGACAGGCTGAGAGAGTTGGGGCTGTTCAGCCTGGAGAAGAGGAGGCTCCGGGGAGACCTGATAGCGGTCTTCCAGTACCTCAAGGGGGCCTACAAGAAAGATGGGGAAAGGCTGTTCAGTAGGGCCTGTTGTGATAGAACAAGGGGTAATGGGTTTAAATTAGAAGGAGGTAGGTTTAGATTAGAAAAAATTTTTTTACAATGAGAGTTGTAGAGCAGTGGAACAGGTTGCCCAGAGAGGTGGTGGATGCCCCATCCCTGGAATCGTTCAAGGCCAGGCTGGATGGGGCTCTGAGCAACCTGATCTGGTTGGAGATGTCCCTGCTCCTTGTAGGGGGGTTAGACTAGATGACCGTTGAAGGTCCCTTCCAACTCTAACTATTCTATGATTCTATGAAAATTCTTCAACCTGAGGAACAGCAGCTTTTGAAAATACTTTTAAGGTGTTTTTTTGAGTCATGACATCTTAGAAAAACTGGAAAACTGTGTTCCTATGTTAAATCTTTGGTAACCTCCTAGCCTTAAATAACTGATTTCTGGAGGCTGAGTGGGTAGGGCAGGAAAGACTTATGCCAAACATACTGTACTACAATAAAATCTCCATTGATACCAGATGTAAGGCATTGTTGGAGACAGACTGCCCAGCTGGGTGGACCTATACAGAATCATTGATTTTTGAGTCTGGGGGGACCTCAGGAATTCGTCTACTGGAACCTTAAAGCAGGCTCAGCACTGAATTCGGAGTTGGTTGCTCAGGCCTTTGTCCAGTTGAGTCTTGAAAATCTGCAATGGCACAGATTTCACAGCCTCTCTGGATAATCCAGTCCAATGCTTAATTATGTTTGTAGGGAATTTTATTTTTCTTTATATCCACTCGGAACTTTTCCTGTTTCAATTTATGCCTATTGTTTCTAGCCCTCCCACTGCTCACGTCAGCAAAGAGCTCAGCTGCCTTCTCAGTAGCTTCTCTTTGGTACCAGCAGACTGCTGGTCTTCCTCTCTTCTCCGTGTTAAACAAGCCCACTTCCTTCAGCCGCTCCTGTTGGGTCGTTTCCCCTGTGTTGGTTCACCTCCACTGGACTCACTTAAGTTTATCTTTACTTCTTTCTTGTACTGAGGGGACCAAAACTGGATGTTGTATTCCAGATATGGTCTAATGAGTGCTGAGTAAAGGGGAGTAGTCACATCCCTTGACCAACTGACTGAGCTTCTGTTGATGCAGCCCACTATGCTGGTGACTGTAGAAGTATTTTGCTTGATCTCCTTTGTGTCTTTTTTGAGTGTGTGTGGAAATACTTCATAAATGTCTTGCAGAATGCTGTTTATGTGTTTCTTAAGAACTTTTTTCCTTTTATCTTTCCCACTAGCAGTTAAATAATTGACTGTACAAAATAATTTTATTGTCACCAGAGACTGAGGACAAACCTTTTTGTATAAATTGCCAATGGACACTTGAAGATTTTACCTCTTCCTTTTGATTGTATATATGTTCCTGCTACTTTTTCCTGTTGTCTTTTTTTTGCTTAATTTACTATTATTGTTGCACATTTTAATATGAGCGTGTAACTATGGTGACTGCAATAGTTTTACATTCCGTCTAATAAAATACACTTAGTCAAACTGTTCACTACGTCTGATAATGTAAAGCCAATCCTTTGACCCGAGTTTGCCTTTAGCAACCAGGCTATGTGCACACATGTTACAGCTCTGGCTTGTAGAAGGAGAGAGTACAATTGATGATCTGAAAATACAGCTTGTGAGAATTTTGACTGCACTGACATACTGTTTGACAAACAAATTCTCTCTTGTGCAAGCAGTTTAAAAGCAGAAGAGACACTACTGTGGTGGCTACAAGTGAGATTTTTATAGCCAAGGTTTAAAATTCCTGTTGCCATGAGGTAGTATGTTACTTACGGCTGTTTTGATCAGCTTTTCTATATCAGGCTGTGATTTGGTGAAGTCTCGTAATTTTGAGCTATTTTTTTTCCTATGTGCTGTACAGAACGTGCTAGTTTTAAACAACTGTTGTTACTAACCCATGTGTTCTGTCTCGCTGAACAATTGAATGCAGTGAATATTGGAAGCATACTTTGTATCAACCACCTGTATGATTTCTGATTTTGGTCTTTTTTTTTTTCTCCTTTGCACTATAGTACATCTTTTGGATTCATTTGCATTTATCTCTCAAACAAAGAAAGTTAAACAAAAAATGGTGGATTAGAACATGGGGATTTCCAGAGTGATTCTAACTTTCAGATAAACAATACTTACAGTTGGGAGGTTTTTTAATATCTAGGAAATACTTGATTACTTGTTAAGCTTGCCTTAAATACTGAGGCATTTGTACATCTTGACTCAGGAGCATAGCTTAAAAACTGTGTGATGTGTTGAATTACAACTGTGGAATTAGTAGCTGACTAAACATTTGCACGGTGATGTACTGCTCAAATTGTGGTTTATCATGACATGATGACAAAGTGATTCTGTTGTGGTTTTAATTCAGGTGGTGTTATGCGACAATATTAGCACTTTCTGGCCTATGGGAGAGAAATTTGCTTTTTCTCTTCCTTCTGAGTATATATCACTGTTACAGGTGCTACAGACGTTTGTAGTCCCACCGGCAGAGCTAAAGATTAAGAAGCTGATCCAACATCTATTGGAATAAATTTCAAGTGAAGTTTAATGAGCTCTTAAATTGCTGTACTGAATTATTCTATTCACTACAGTCCATCTATACAGTCCAGAATTGACTTCTTTTATCAAGAGCTTTGGATATTTTGCTGATGTGATTTAGTTTGCTCCTAATTTGCTTTTAAAGCAGCATGTAATTGCAGAGGACATGCTGCAGTTTCCTTCATGCATACAATAGGCTAGTTACATATGGCCATCTGAACACTTCCAGGAATTTTGAGCTTTCCTGTCACAGTCTTATATGATTGTTCAACAAAATATTTGTAGTCTGATTTTAAGTTACTCCACTATTTTCAGTCTTGAAATTCAGATTATGAACCAGTTTACTCTTCACCTAAAATAAGATGTGAATTCTTCTTTCATTGTCTTTGTAAGAATTCCTTCTTGGGACAACCATTTAAACCACAGTTATGTAATTATGCTTCTTGTCTCTTCAAGGAGGAAATAAAGCAGTCGGGATGAGAGTTTATAAATCTTTTTTTTTTTCTGGTTCTCTGCACTGTTGAGATCAATGAGATAAGAATATGTATCAAAATATGTTGGGAGTATTCTATTCTGTCTATTATCCATTAAATCATCTGTGATTGGAACATAAGCATTGATTGTAGTGGTTTAAGCAAAAAGAAAGAAAAATGATAGTGGCCATGTATAAATCTGTCAAAATGTATTTTTATTTTTTAACAAATACTTCAATCAACTGGATTCACAGAGTTGTTTCTATGTCCAAGCCGTACTATAAAATACTTTAATAGTGTATTTCTTTTTCAGATGTGTGTTATGATGTTTATGATCTGTCAGTCCAGGTTTCACTGGGTGAAATCCTACCTGTCTTATTGTCATGTCTGTTTTCAGTAATAAGATAAAAACCAGTGGAGCCAGCATTTTGCCTCATTGACTTGGGTGGGAATTTGCTAGACTCTTAGTAGGTCACTTTACGTATGTTGTTTTTGGTACAAAAGAATATCACTTGGTAGTGCTTAATACAGATTTAATTTGGAGATTGTTTACTCACTTGAGTCATCCAAGTAAAAATTCGCTGGCTCAGACCATACATCGTTATTGTAGTACTTGAGCATAGTTGCGTAGAGCTCTGCAGGATCTTTTTACCACAATGATGATAGTACAGTATATTGTGAAAGTAATTGTAACGTGTAATATATAATTACATGTAATGTATAATTATTTCATAATAGAGAATTGTAGGAAGTATTGCAAAGGTAATTAAAATGTTGTTCACTTTAGTATTTTTAAATTCCCTGTTATCACCTTTCTTTGACTTATAAACTAAGAAAACTTAATTGTTCTCTAACATAGTATTAAAATGTATTCTTACTTTATTCTTCATTTTGTTTTGTTCCCAGGTGGAGGCGTAGCAGTTGGAACCCTTCTTCTTATTGGTTAGTATAGAATATATAGATAACCTAAAGCCATATTCTGATGCGTGTTGCTCGTTTTAATGTATTTATCAAATAACCTGGCTTTGCATTGTTTTTTAAACTCAAACTTTAAGAAAGTATAACTCTCAGGCCCCTTCACTTTGAATAGCCTTCAGAGTGGGCTATTGTCTGTTTCAAGAATTACTGGAGGTGGATCAAAACTTTACTTTTAGACAGGTTTGAGCCGCCAAGAATAATACTGCAGAATTCTGTTTGAAAGCAGGGCATTTAGCAAATGTGAAGACTTTTTATTTAAGATTTTTCTAAACTACTTGATTTCCTGTAAGATTCAGACTGTTTATCATCACAGAGTTGTTTGGGTTTGTTTTTTTTTTTTTAATTTGGCTTTCAGAGGAAGATGTGAAATATAGCATCTTTTAATCTTTTGGTTGCCAGAATCAACTAAGAGAAAGGTGATGGAAGCCTGCTTTCCGTCAGGATGTGGATGAGGCACAGTGAGATGATTAAATAGGCTACAACAGATTTCCCTTTGCAGGGTACATTGAAACTCTCTGCTACCATGCCTCCATTGCAGCTGAGATGCCCAGCTTTCCTTTCTGTTTAAAGCGTAGGAAAGTGGAAGAGAACTACTGTACAAATACATCTTGTCTTCATATCCTCAGGGTACATACTGGACTTAGAGCCAAGAAGCATTTCTTAGGCCCCTCAGTTTAAGCATAGTAGCCAAAACCACAGTTGTGAGGGAAGACTAACTTCTTACAAGTTAGTCTTGTAAGCGCTTAGAGTTTCAGCATAGTTAAAAGTTGATTGCCACTGCATCGTTCCCATTACATCCTTCTTGATGTTCTGAAGTAGGCTTTTTACTTCCTGGAAGTTTATTCTCCTGACCACTTGGAAGTATTTCTAGTAATCTTGTTTAGACTTCATTGGCATGAAATTTATGCAAAGACAGAAACATCACATCTCTAGTGATAGGCACCAGTAGACCAGCAGTTGTTCAGAATGTGGCTTTTCAGCCTTTAGAAGGATTTAATCAGTCATTTTTCTGAAAGGGATAAAAACAGTGTGGTCCCAACATTTTATCTGTGTTTACTTTCACTGTGGGATGGCGCATCACTTGGTGACTGCATTTGTGTATAGAATTTGAGCTAAATATTTTGAATTATTGTAATATTTTTAATTAGTCTTAACACTAAAGAACCATAACAGTGAGATCTGGGGAGAACTCTGATTCTCGGCTGTGTAATTTTGTTGTTCCTTGATCTAGTGCTAGTGCTCTTCAACTCTCGGTTCTCCCAAGCTGACAGAAAACTCACCCAGTTAAAGAGTGGAGGCTTTTCTGTCTGTTTGGTGGCCTGAGTCAGCTCACTGACATGCACGATGAGTACCAGAGCCAGCAAAAGAGAAAGAACTGCACAGTGAGGACTAGGAGGGAAAGTAGATGGCCTTTTTCAAGGCCAGGTAAACTTAATCTTCTCATGAAATTTCACCCAGATTTCTGTGAATTCAGAAAAAATTCTAGAAGTTTTATCTTTTACTGCTTTCAATGAAGATCTTACTTTTCTCACTCAGTTTGAGAAGAGTTGCAGTCTTGCTGTGGACAAAGGAAGAAGAAAAAAAAAATGTTAGAACGTATCACATTGTATACCGATCAGAGCTTATGAAACTAGATGAGTTTTGTTTTGTCTTCCCATTGCAATATTCACTGTGCCATCCAGTAGATTAACTGGATGGTATCAAATGAACCTACTAGCTGGAAAATTGTCATTAAACAAAATAAAGTTGTTTTTCAGATGGGAAAAGTGGTGGAATACTTCACCATAGTGTGTTGTGGATGTAAAAAAAAAAAAAAAAAAAAAAAAAAAAAGATCTCAAAGGGAAACTGGACAGCTTGATGGAAGAGAAAGCCATGTGCATTTCCAGGTTAGTGGATACCAACTCTGGCTAAGGAAGTCCTTGAACTACAAATGGTGGGAGGTTGAGCAAGTGCTTGAGTGAAGCATCACATTTGCTTGTTTGGTTCTTGCTACCTCTTCCTAAATATCTGCTTTTGGCTATTGTTGAGCATCAGGTTAGCTATCCCTTTGACCTGACCTTAACGGTACCAGATGAAGCAAGTACAAAAGCTGTATGTTCTAGTGGAAGAAATGACAAGACTCAACTGATTTGAAAATGGTAGGATTTTTGCCTGGATGGTTTTTTTCCCCTCCTCTGAGTGCATAGCTGGCAACACTTAGTGGTGGGTTTTAATTTATTTATCCCCTATATTGATTGTTTATTAGTGATCTGATACTAAGCTTAGCTTCACAGAAACATGAAGCAGAATTTCTTTTAGATCTGAAAGCTAATTTTTTCCCAAATAAAACTTACCATGTATTATTTTGAAACATATAATTATGTACAAAAAGTCTTAAAGTAAGAACTATATTTATTCATGACTCATTAGTCTAAAACTTTTAGACTCATTTTTAAAGTTGGTACAGGTAGAATTGTAACTGCATTGTTAGAATATCCTGTCAGTATATAAAAAAATTCTGTCATGAGATTAGTCTAGGCAAGCTTAATATTATACAGGATTGAAGCTGTCAGTGATAAACCTCCTAGGAAGATCTTTCTGCGTTGTACTCCAAGTGTTATAAAAAGGTTAAATTCTTCCCCCTTCCTTCAACATTCTCTAAGGCGAGAATAAATTGCATTACTTTTAGCTTAGCTCCCTTTGCAAATTAAATGCTCATCTTCATTATTTGACACATTATCTTGGTTAATTTAACCAAATAATAGTAGATTGAAGGTATTAAAATATTTATTTTAACTGTTGTGTTCTGGAGATGTAGTAATGGCACAGATTAGTCGATAAGACTATAAAATATTGTTTGAAATGTAAATGCACAATTTTTCTAAATTTAATTCATAATAAAGAGCATCGTGATTTTCAGTTGAACTTAATTCTATAATACATTCTTTTGACAGTGTTGTATTTATATGAGAATTAGAGAGCTGAGGCATGTGGTAGTCTCATGCAAGATCCTACCTACTAGAGGAACTTGAAACTTGTGGATTTTGTTGATATAGCAAGAATGTTTTGTAGTTTAACTAGTACTTTACTTTCAGAAGATCTTACTGTACTGGGTTTATAAGAAGTGGTAAAACAAGCATTCTGACTCTGTGTGAAATGAAATTTAAAAGCTATCAAAACAGTTTGTTCAATATGAGTGTGGCACCACTTGTTTGTTGTTTCATCTTAAACTACTCCAGAACATTAGCTTTCTAGAAGAATCTCCCCTTTCAAAACAAACAAATAGTACAACTGTTGATTAAGCACATTCCTTCCCCTCTCCCATCTCCAATGTACTCCAACCTGTAGTATGTCTGTTTTGCCAGCCTCAGGAAGAGTTTCCAGGAGGATGTTATTTTGTTTTTAAACTATAGGCCTTGCTTATATAACACCTGCCACATTGTGAGTTACAGGGTGCTCAAATAGATCTGACCTGGGTACCCTGTAAGAACCTATTCTTAGGTACCTTTAAGATCCTCTAGCTTTGACAAGGTCATTGACGGCTAAAAGTTTTAAAGATTATCAGTAGGAGGAGTTTTGTTGGTAGCTGAGGTCAATTATTAAAAGTTAGTTGTCTGGTTAAAAGCAGGTCTATACTTGTACATTCTAAGCCTTGAAGCAATTTCAGCTACTTTAATTAGCTACTGTTATTTTTGCTAGACATGCAATTTAACCTGACTGGTAAGAGCTCTCTTCACTTGTCAATATAATTGAGTTTATAATCTTTTCAGAATTTAAAAAGATAATCTCTGGAGAGGTACAAAACAGTGATTTGCTAAATACAAAATACAAGTTACTAGAATTCACCTTCCTGAAGTGTGGCCAAATGCCAAATATTGTAACTTACATGTTTGACAGCTCTATTTTGGCATGTGCTAATTAAATGCAAGTGACACAGAGTATATCCCCTCAAGCTTAGTAAATGTGGACATTAGTAAAGTATCTTTTAAATGGAATTTCAGATTATTAAAATAATCACATCTTATAACCTGCAGCAATTCAGAGAGTTGTTTCATAGCTGCAGAAAGACACACCTTAGGTCACAGTACTATGCTGTAGAGCTATCTGGTGAAAAAAATGATCAATACTGATAGACTATGACAGGCTTTTGGCAGCTTTAGGGCAACCTGTCTAGACTTTGTACAGAGAAAAGAAATAAGGTATCTGTACATTACATTGTTCCAGTCCTATTTTTCCCTCTTACAACTCTCAGTTTTAAGCAATTACACTACAAATTATCTCTGGAGTTTTAAAAACACCTTTGCACCATTTAATATACTGATTTTTAGAAGTCAGCTGTTTTAAATATGATCTATACATACCTCTTATGTTATGCTAACATGACTTTTTGTTCCTTTTCAAGTTATAGTGCTTATCCTCCAACCCCTCCTTGGAACATAAATACCTCTGTGCAGAGGGAGCAGTTATGGCTAGAGATTTTTTTTCTTAAGGCCACACAATTCCATATCAATTTCCATAATTAGATGAGATTTTTGTCCTTGCTTTTAATATAAATTATCTATTTACACTGCCTTACTCATATCCGCTCTCTGTCTTGTGTGCTGTAACTGAACTCCAGTGCCTTAAAATTTTGTATCTAATTCCATGACCCACTGATTTCTCTGAGTAGTAGCTACAGATAGTCCATGCACAGAAATGTTGAGAATGTCTCTTACGTGTTCAGTAGCCTGTACAGTCTAGGAGTGAGAAGAGCCATAAACAGGAATTGTCTTTATCCTTCATTTTCAACGTGGTTATATGTTGGAATTCATTACGGTAGTACCAACAATACTGCTTTTTCTTCATGACTGTTTTAGCCATGAAAGCATGCTGTTGTGGAAAGAGACCAGTGAATAATGATCACAATAAACTATTTTATTTATGTCCTTATCTGTAGGATCAGAAGAGGTTTTGTCCTGGAGACAATATGCATAACTTCTAGGTAAATTATCTTTTTTCTTGTATAGTTTTACGCTCCACTAGTTACTCACCTGCGACTTAGCTGTAGAACACTCTTTGTTCAAAAAGAACCAGAGAAAGCTGCAGACTGTTGCGTGACTTGCAGTGACTGGACCCTGAAAAGACTCTGCAGCTGCAAGAATATTATTTGTTTGTGTGCATTGTTAGCTAGAAGTAAAGTTCACATTGAAGGCTGCTGATGGGACAGCTCTTCAGGATGGAGGCTGAGAATAAAGATTTGAGCCAGGCTTGTCATAGTATCTTGGCTGACTAAAATGCACTTAAGATTTAGTTCCTACACATATAGAATAAAGCTAGTTCTTTTGGATGTGAGTGTAATTTGGAAAAATAAATATAACCATTGAGAATTTATCCTAGCCATCAAAATAGTAAGTCCAAGCAGACAGATTTCAAAGTATTTAATTTAATTTATCTATGAAAGTAATCAGTGAGCTACTGAAGTACCTGTGCTAAATGATTTGTTTGTTTATTTACAAGAAGAAAGCTGTACTTTTATGGTTTTGAATAGTAACGTAACTATTGAAGCCAGGGTACAATAGATGCTATCAGGAAAGCCCCATATGGGTGCACTTCAGATCTTTTGAATACCACAAAAGTTTAGTGACCTAGAAATGAATCAATAAAAAGCCATCCGCTATGTGACAAATTGAAGAACTGAGGGATTCTTACAGATGCATTGGCTTTAACAATTCAAGATACACTGTTTGTAAAGGCTTTCTGAGACACATTTAATCCTTAGAGTACTGTAGCAGCTACACTACGAGGTGTTTTATATTTAGATCACTCTCCAGTAGTTCATTTCCTATTTTTACTGTAAGTCTACTGTTGTGAAAATCAATATAAGCAGACTAAAGGAAAGGCTAATGCTAAAATGATGTGTCCTTACACTGAATGTAGATGTTTTTAATTTGCTAAATTGAAAATTCCTTATTGTTTCACAAAATATGTTTTGGAAGAAGATGGCAGTGTAAGAACTTTAGTCCTGTTATGTTACAAATAAGTCTTGGGTAGGTCAGTAAAAGGCTTTATATCCCTGTTTCCCATTGTTTCGTTTCCATAGTTTGTTTTAACATTTCAGCATTTCAAATAAAATTTGAGTAAAAATTCTTATCTACTACAGCTTTATTTCCTCTTAGTTTAGTTAAATAATCATCAACATATAACATGTTTTCTTATATTTATCCATGCTTTATGGAGTTTCCCTGTTATGTTTGGCACAAAATTGAGCATGTTGTTTGCTTTCTAAGGAATAGTTAATATCAAAAATTATGAACCAGAAAAACTCTACATAGTTGTATGCACATACACAAACCATAAAATACTTGGACTAAATGAGATATTGGCTTACACTCCATTAAATGTCAGTTAAGTCCTGTCCATATGCAATACAAGTCAGTGTTTTCTGTGCCTCAAATGATGGTGAACTTTAACCTGTAGTTAAAAATAAAGAAATCAAAACTTTTGATTCACCGAGGATGAAGTGAGTGTTACAGCTGAGGATCCTTCCAGAGCACCCGACTCATCTTCCTTTTCCTCTTTTGCTCAAAGGGAGGGAGGTCTAACAAAATTGTCTCCCTCCACTGACCTCTGCTGCAGTGATGTGATTATATGGGAGCTGTCGCTTTGATTTCTAGGGGGACTTGGTTCTTAAACTGAGAGGTTCATAGGTGGAGTTGAGCACATGAAAATCAATATACTGTGAATAATATATTACCAATTATATTGCAGTAAGCAACCAAAGCATAAATAACTAGAGGGCACCAATATGTAGGGGGCAGGAGCTATATTTGTTACTGGACTCCAGTTGTAAGGGAGAATTACTCTGTCTATGGGTTTGTTTTTTTTTTTCCTCCTGTTGAAGCAGTTTAAGATCTAAGCAGACTCCAAAGACTATACTTACAAAATAAGACTGTAACACTTGTGAATAACTTCAGACAGTGTCAGTTCTACTCTTTACCTCTGCAACTGTAGTGCTTCAATTTTATCTGGATTGAGTCTCATCACCATCCTAATCTGGTACATATCAAAGTGGTATTCTGTTGTAGTTCAGCCCCGATCAGGACCAGACTACGCAGTCTCTCTCTCACTCCCCCCACCCTCCGAGAGAACAGGGAGAGAAAATATAAGGAAAAACGGCTGGAGGTTTGAGATAAGGACAGGGAGAAATCCTTAAAGTTACCGTCACGGGCGAAACAGACTCGACTTGGGGAAAATTATTCATTTATTACTACAAACAGCAGGAGAATGAGACAGAGAACAAGATAACCTCCCCCCACCCCTCCCTCTTCCCAAGCTTAACATTATCTCTACTACCTTCCCCTCCCTGAGTGGCACAGGGGGGAAGAGGGAATGGGGGTTGCGGTCAGTTCATCATACGTTGTTTCACGCCGCTGCTTCATAGTCAGGGGAAGAACTCCTCGCATTCCTCCCCTGCTCCAGTGGGCGGTCCCACCCCTACGCCACAGTCCTTCGGTGAAACTGCTCTGACGTCGGTCATCTCTTCCACGGGGTGCAGTCCCTCTAGAACAGCTGCCCCAGCGGGCCCTCCACGGGCCACAGCTGCCTTCAGGCCTCCACTTGCTCTGGCGTGGGGTCCTCCACGGGCTGCAGGTGGATCTCTGCCCCTCCGTGGACCTCCATGGGCTGCAGGGGGACAACCTGCTCCACCATGGTTGTCACCACAGGCTGCAGGAGAATCTTGGCCAGGAGCCGCATTACTTCTCCCCCTCACTTCTGAACTGACCTTGATGTCTGCAGCCGTTCCTCACAACAGGCTGGTAGATGTCTCTCAGGATCTTTTTTACATCTTATTCACTTCTCATCTCCTCTCCACTTCTTGCAGCCGGGCCGGGCTGAGTTGGGCCCAGTCGGCTGCCTAGCGGGAGGCCAGAGGGTGAGGCCTGCAAGGCCCATGAGGCTCGCACCTCCCCCTCTCTGCCCCCAGCTCAGCTGCTTCACATCTTCTCCTTTTTTTTTTCTGTTTTCCCCTTCTTAAATACGTTATCACAGAGGCATTATCACGGAACATTCTGCTACCAATCGGCTCAGCCTTGGCCAGCAGCGGGTCTGCCCTAGGCCCGGCCGAGTCCACTGAACAAAGGGGAGCAACTTCTAGCAGTTTCCTACAGAAGCTGCCACCTTAGGCCCCCCCCTCACTAACAAAACCACGACATATTCTTTTTGTTTTCTTTCTTTAGTATTTTTTACAAGTTAGACATGAATGACAACTTTCTTGGTTTTTTTGGCCTTTGTTATTTGTTTTGTGATTTTTCTTGTAATATTTTCATATGTGATTCATAATAGGGATTAAATTGTTTGCAGGTCACACAAAGAATGGATTAAGAGTCTGGTTGGTTCAGTATAAAGAAAATCTATCTCTGCATTTGTCTGCTACAACATACCTGTATATTATCTTCCAGCAGCCAGATTAACAGATGAAAAAGTGAAACCTTACATTGTTGCATTTACTGTTCTCCCAAACAAAATACTTCAGGTATCTTTCTAAATAAATGTCAGAAATACATTGTTCCAAAGGACGTGATCTAAAATTTTACTGAACAATTAATCAGGTAGTTATATTGCTAGGCATGTTTTTTGCTAGCATTAACATTATTATTGTTTATATTTCCTAAAAAAAAAAAAGAAAATAAGAGGTGTTTGAAATTTTAATTGTCAGTGGGAGTTTGTATTTTTATTTCAGTAGGCGCGCATTCACAATGTCTGTTAACAAGTATTGTCTCACTTCTTAAGCTATAAGTTCATGTGTCCATTTAATATGTTTGTGATTTTGCTCTGGATGACTTTCAAAAATGGCATTGGAAATTGTCTGTGTTTTCAGTATATCCACTCGTTTTGCCTATTTTTGTGGTTCTTACAATTTTGAAAGAAATGCAGATGTAAGAATGTCTCTATAAGAAATTATATGTTTATATAGATTTACATGCCAAATATTATTAAATTTTGAAAAGCATCAATTAGTATATATTTTAAGCAAGTTGATTAATATCTTAAGCATTAAGAATATAAATATTAACACAGTTCTTCCAAATGAACAAATTAAACCATTAAACCATGATTTCTGTAATCTTCATTGATACTTACAGGAAACCTTGCTAGGAAGGTAGCACTATTGCTGTATCCCATCCATATCTAAGAATCAAATACATGACTGAGAACTATTTATCTGGCTTGAAAAATTAGGAATACAGTATTACCAAGCATTATTTGTAAAGCTTTGGATTAATATTTTACCTGTTATCTCTGTTGTACATTATATATACTCTAGGATCTAGACCAAAAGAGGGCTTTTCTATTGTTGTGAAGATACAGGTGGGTGATTTATCTAACAAAAAAAAAAAGAAAAAATTTCAACCATTCTTGTTTTCACAGAGGAAGATAAATACAACCGTTACTCCAGTTTGTTGTTCAAGTATTTTCTCGCAGAGGGAGTTGTCTGTGGGCATGACTTGTTTGTTGCTTCTGCTAAAGAGCATCCTGAGAAGATCTTAAAGGTAAAAAAGGCTCATTGCTTTTGACAATTAAAACTGTAGTCTCTTTATAAATTTACATACATTTTGAAGTGTATGTGTTATGTAGTAAGAAATTAATTAATCTTGGTGATTCATAAGAATGTGGTGGGTAGTGCTGGAGTATTTACACAGATGCATGAATTAAATTTAGCTTGGTAATCACCTCCTACAGACAATGGAGTAAGATCCTTCCAAGGCCAAATCAGGGTATGAGCCTACTTATCCTTTATTTTGATTATGGATGAAAACCAGACAAACTAGCTGGCTTAGTTAGATGGTTTGAGTAAACTCAACTATGTACGGTTTCCACCTGCCTATTGGGAAGAGTAGTTAAGCTGTTTCCAATATATTGTGGTGGAAACAGTGTACAATTTGTGTAGATATTTATTATAGTTTCCTATAGAAAAGAAGAATATCGTTTAACATCTTTCCTGCCCAGAGAGGCGGTGGATTGCCCCATCCCTGGAAGCGTTCAAGGCCATGTTGGATGAGGCTCTGAGCAACCTGATCTGGTTGGAGATGTCCTTGCTCCTTGCAGGGGTGTTGGATAGACGGCCTTTAAAGGCCCCTTCGAACCCAAACCATTCTATGATTCTATGATTCTATAACTTCCTTTACATGTACTTTTAATTCTGACTATCTTTTTTCTACTAGGAAATGTGGTCAGCTTTGGATTAGGTCATATAGAAAAGTTCCTTTCAGACTTCAGTGAGCTCCTAATCAAACACCGATAGTTCCCCTTATAAGGAAATTATATAAGGGAAAAAGCCTGATCAACACTGAAAAAATGCTGAAGTGTGAGGATAATCTTACAAAATTTCATTAAATATTTTATATCTTTCTAAGGCTGCTTTTTTCTGGTATCAAAAGTAACATATAATTTACTGATTACTTCTGCCTCAAGTGAAGCTGGCTATTTCCTTAAGAGTCTTCAGAGACTATTTCTGATCAAAATTATTACTTTTATTTTTTCCTACATAGTGATGGTAGATTCTATGCCTTATCTAGTCAATATTATCTTCAGTATTGATGAAAAACGGTATTCTTAATGGAATTATATTATTGTGGTTATGAAAAATCTAATCTTTTTTTTTTTTTTTTAATGATGTTGAACCTAAAGAGGGTTCATTTAGGGGTGAAATTTTTATCATTTGATCTTGTGGCTTAGAATATAGCCTAAACAAATAGGTTAGAATTTGATCGTGAAGTATGAATTGCATAAAAATGTGCTATATTTTAAAATAATATTTGTTTTTAAATAACTGATAATCAGGTCATTGACTCTTTGATCATGCAATACATAATCATTGGGGTTGTTTTTCTCACCAAAATTAAATTATTCAATTTAATATCTTTATGCATTGCATTAAAATTTCTTAAAATGGTGTAGCTACCATACATTTTATTCTTCTTTCATTTAGCTTTGAGTCACTTGTTCATAGCATGTCATATTTTTCCTAGCTCCTGTTCTTTATGCTTTTGCAAATTAATCAACAGACATTGTTACATATTTCTATCCCTCTTGTATCAGTTTGAGTTTCTGGTGAGTTAGTTTGATGTGATTTACTGAGCTCTGTTGTCTGATTTGGAGTAAGTTTTCCTTCTTACTTTTCAGGGGTAGACACTAGGTAATAATACTGCATTCCTCTGTTGTAACTCCGTGGTAGTGTTGCTTTTCTACTCTTACCTTATCTATTCAACACTTACTTTGCTTAAAAGACAAGGCACAGTAGAGTTGATTTCTCTGATTTGTATTGCTGTCTTGAAATTGCTTCAATGAAGTAACCCTGTAATATGGCAGACATCAATCTAGAAAATTATGTACTTAGGCACTTTTTGAAACACCAGTATGTGTTACCTAAAAAGTATTATTGCCTCACCTGGAAAAGTTGATCTAAGAGTGACATTGGCCATGGTTAGGTCTCCAAATCACAGAAGTAGAGGACTTTTCCCGTCAACTGCCTCACTTGACCTTTAAAAGAGAGGACTTTCAAGGGCTTCAGGAAATCCTCACCTGTCACAAAAATGAATTGTTTGGGATTTGGATGTCTCCACTAAGTCAGGATTTTAATATAACATACCTGACTGTTGAATAACGTTGCATTTTATTTAATGAGATTAGTAATTTATTTTCAGTATCTGATTGGACTGTATTCTTTGCTGGAAAAGCAACATAGGTATAATACATATAAACCTGAATTATACATTTTATGCTTGGTTTTTATTTTGTAAAATTCAAGTAAGGATTCAATATATTCTATAGGTAGTATTCTAATTAACTGGTGTTTTACATAAAGGCAGTTCCTTAACTGTCTTGTGTCCATATTGTGTGGTCAGTATCTTTACATGTTCAGTTCTCTGCTGAGATGCCATAATTGCCTTATTTTAATTTTGTGATGTGATTGGGAGTTTCTTGAACCTATAACCGAGACAAATATTGCTGGTAGTAGGAAGGGGAAAAGACATTCTTATAGACCATAATTATCTTGAAATTGTGTGTAACTAAAAGACAAGCAGAGGATAAAAAGCCCTGATCAGCTGCCTAAGATATATTATATTACCACCCACCAATTTATCCATCATCCTTTGAAAACATATTCGTGCCTTTTGTAGTCAAAGCTCCTTCAGGAAATTGGCATTAAGATGTAATGCTGAAAAATTATACACCTCTGGTAAAACCTACAGAACTATACACATGCTGGTTTTTAAAAAGTATTTTAAATATTTGAGAGCATTTCTGTTCAATCTATATTCTTCAACAATCGACAACCTTTTACTAGAAGGGCATAACTACTGGGAATAGTATATAATATAAGAAATAGTATGGTATGCTTCGATGGTCAATCATTAAATAAAACTAATTGCATTGGTAAATGGAAAACTAATTAAATAATAAAATGACTGAAGGAATAATTATATTTCAACATTCTGTTTTCAGTACCATACTTTATTAAGTTTAGACTACAAATTAAGAGGCTGTTATGTGCTCAAGCTTAAAAACAAAGAGAAACTAATAAGATAGATGGGGTTTTTTCTTGTATCTGTTTCCTTAACTTCACTGTATTTAGTGGCTTTTTTTTTAATTCGGTACTCTAAAGTTAATGCCAGCTATTTTGAAGTTTCATATAGTGTATGTGTTCAAGAGTGGAACATATAAGTTTGAGTATATGGTTACATTTATTACACAGGAAATCTTAAGCACTGTTATGCTTTTTGTGAGAAAGAGCAAGCAAAGGGTTTGAATATTTTCTTGAACTTCACTGTAGCCAAAATCAGAACAGGCTTACATCCGCTCCAAGTTAGGCTGGGTACCAAAATGACCCCTGGAAGCCATAAAAATACAGTAACTATATGACAGCTTAGTTCTCTGCACACATTCTCCTTGTTAGTGCCAAGGTATGGTTCTAGTCCTTAAAAAAGAAAAACAAAAACAAACCCAACAACAAAAAATTTTTTAAAAACCACTCCTATTTTCTGTGCTGGCTACATTTCTGTATTTCTCACTTTTCCTACTTCAGATTTGGCACTAAAATTCTAAACTGCCTAAACTGCCTATATAAGGATTTCTCTGCTTTTTTTCCTGACTACTTATTTTATCTATCTAGACCTTGGGGGAGAACTGATTCTCAAAAGATTTAATGAGAGAAAATTGGATTATATTTGCCAGTTACAAGCTCATCTTGACAATAAAGACTGTTCCCTGTTAAGTTGCTTTTACTGTGGAGCCTATGAGTTTGTCTCAAGAGGAAGACTTACTGGTCCTTATACATTCTGGGAAACAGAAACCCAACAATTTCCCTGTAGGACTCTGGCCAGTGTTACCTCTATGACCATTCCATTGGGAACCTGGAAGCCCAAGGTGGAAGAGTTCCTGTGGAAAAGTAAAAGAGTGCTTTGCACAGTTACTACATTTTTATGTAATTTCTGTTTTCAGGCTGGAATTTTATTACAAGATACTTCTAGACCTGTTGACATTGCCTTTTGGAGAAGATAAAGAGCACATCCTTCCAGAAAAAATTCTTACTTTGACATAGAGACTGCTGCTTATGGTGCAGAGACTTTTCCCACCTCTGCTATAGAGGACAGCCTTCTTAGAAGGAAATGCATTCCCCAGAATGCTACCCTCTGTCCAGTCCTTTGAGGCTTACCATGAAGCAATTACCGTAAGGCATGAAGCAATATTTACTGTGTTGATCTGGTGTCATTGTACTTTCAGGTTTGAAAATGAGCAGTGTGTGACCAGCTTACTCTCTGGAGAACTACACAGAAGATTCTCTTGAATAGTAAAGCCCTTAGTGTGCCCATGTGTCAGATACACAGCTTCACTGTCTTTGCTGGACATATCCTGAAGTCAAGACAGTCAGGAGAAACCATGCTAGTGGTTAGGGAACCACAGTGAAAGGGAAAATGCAGCGTCACTTGGTGAGGAAGCTGGGAGATGCATCTAGAGAAGTGTAATGGTTTATTAAAAAACAGTAGGGACAAGATCAGAGAAACCTCCAGGAACAAGTTTGTAAAAAATTCCTACCAAGCTGAAAAGATCTCTAAAACAAAAGTGAAAGTATATTTTAAATATGATGTTTTGCTTAAGTATGGCATTTGAAAAAGACTGAAAAAATTCCACCTCTGGCAAGCTGAGTGGAGCTGAGTGGACCTGAAGAACAGAAAGTGCACACTTATTCTTATCTCACTGAAAAGATGAACACAGAAAGAATCTAGCAAAATGTACTTCTGTATTTCCAGGGTTATTTACAAAAAAAACAACTATAAACAACCCACTGAGCTTCAGTGTTGTATTACTATGTAAGCAAACAACCTCTTGAAAGAAAGCATAGCTGTCTACATGGATTTTTTTTTTTTTTATTCTAGTGAAGTACATTCAATCGTGCTGCTTATATTTTCCCCTCATAGATAGGACCCTAAAACATTGTTTTGTCAAAAGGAGAAATGCAAACCTGGTAACCAGAGCTTTCCAAGTTTCCACTTTTGAAAAGCGCTATTCTAACTCCTTCCTGTCTCTTTGATATCTGGTGTTGTGAAAGAAGCTGTGTATGAATGGAAGAGGTATTTTTTCTGTCATCTGACATTTTTAGATGTTACATAAAGAAATTAAAAGCATAAGAACTTGAAAGGTAAATACATATATATATGCAAGCAGGGCTGTATTCCTGTTATGCTTTTTTTCCCAATTGTGTTTTCAAAATACATGAGCTTGTTACAGTGATTCAGCTGCTGTATGCTGTTAAATGTTATCACTTAACACACAGAAAGCCAATTACAGCTACAGCTCTACTGAGCCTTCCTACCACCTTTTATCTCTTTCTGAAGTAAAGATAGCCTTGTGGCACAAAGACTCAGGTTGAGGCTAACCCTGGCAGCTATCTCGGAGTTTGAAAGTTCCTTTGAAAAATCTGATTTCTTTATTATATAGCTCTGGCACATCTGTTTAGTTTTCTTGCTTGCTTGTTGAGTAAATGGAATATCTACCTTACATTTTTCTGTATTAAAATGGAAATACTTTAATTATGTTGTAATGTCATTTTCTGCATTACAAAACGGTGTTGTAAAATTGACAGAGAAGTTGTATGGGTGTGAAAGAGGATGCTGGAAAAAAATGATCACTTCTGATTGAAAATAATGAAATCCTTTTAAGCAGTACCCACGCTGTGTACTCTCTAAAGTGTAAAGCTTAGTGTTTGTCAAAAGTTCAGACTAATCTAATAAAAAGATTTTCCAGAACCAGAGGAAATAAATGTGTGGCTTAAATTTCCAGTTTCCTATCTACCAATTCTTGGCTGTTTATGAGGATATTTCCTTTCATTATCTTAGTTACAAAATTATATTTGTTTTTAAACAGAGATTTTACTTAGCCAATTAAATGTATCATAGAAGTAGTAACTTATAAAACCAAAATGTTTAGTCTTCAGTGTTCACAAATAACTATTTTATAAATCTAGTTATAACTTTGTAGAATTGATTTGCTAAGTTAGTGAACTGTTGCTTACAGTGCTCATCTCTAAAGGTGTTCATGAGTAATGTTGTTATTAAATCTGTTTAGGGCACTACGTTACACACTCCAGCAGAGTGTACAGAATTTTGGATGAGAGCACTCTCATTTTTATTTCATTTCTTCACATTACTTTTTTTAGTGTGTCATTCTCTTTTTTCTTGTCTTTATTTTTTACTTACTTAATCATTCATTAAGTGCTTCAGAAAAAGATGAAATAAAAAACCCCACCATCTAATCTTCTTGTATGCATTCCTGGGTTTCAATCTTGTGTGAGGAAGTCATAGCAGTATGACTTGACTGTACGGTTTACTTCTGTGTATGTGAAGCAGAGAATATATTCTCATGGGTTAAAGAAAATACCTCTCAGAGTACTTTTAATTAACCTTTTTATTTAAAAAAAAACCCCTTTTTCTCTTCACACAATTTTCATTTATCTGGTGTTGACATCCGTTTGGTCCTTTTGAATGTCAAAGAAAAATTTCTGTGCCTCTCACAGCCTTACCTGGAGATGGAACTAAATTGTAGTACGAGGGCCACTGAAAGGAGAAAAATTCTGTATCCAGTCATTTGTGTTCTTTAACAATAGACCTTGTCTTCACAAGTGTTTACAATCAAAATAGAATCCTCCCCCCTTTTGGGAGTAGGGCCCTTTAAACTGACACTTATATAATACATTATTGAATAGAAAATATTTACTCTTCCTGACTTACCATCTGGTATCCTTTAAATACTAAAAATTAACATAATGAAAAAGAGCCTTAAATTCATGTGAGTTTAAACTATTTAAATATCGTTGCAATTAGAGATCAACAATGCATCATACTCCCTTTAATTTTTTTTTCAAATTTCACATATTTAGTCATACCTGTGATGATATTGCATTGACAAATAGTTGCATAAAACCATGTGAACAACATATTTACCGATACATAAATAGATAATGTTTAAAATTCTTAAGTACTATTCATTATATAGTTATTGAAACCTGTAAGGATCAAAGGATTTCATATAAGAGGGATTTCACATACAGCTTGGATTATGTTGCGAAATAATAGCACAGTAGTACTTCTTTAGCATTGTAAAATAGCTTAGAGAGGAGTATGATGCCTATAGTTGGTGTAATGCATTGGTAATTAAGAGGGTGTGAGGTTAAGCTTCATTAACTGCTGTGGGATTGTGTCTTGGATTTTATTATCCCCTAGAGAACATAAGAAGTGAGAGAGGTCAAACTGTTAGAATCTGATTTTGCTTCGTGCATCTGCCAAAACAAGGGAAGCAAAGTAATGTACCAGCAAACACAGAAGGACTTGGGTTGTTAGCAGATATGGGTTGTACATAATTTTATTACACAGATAAAAGATGTTTTAATGAAATTATTTCGTGTTTGCAATAAAACCTTCACAAGCTTGTTTTGTAGGAAACAAAATTGTTTTTATTGCTTTGTCATTTAGTATTAGTGGTTTAGAAAACAATTTTTTTTCCCCAACTTGTTTTTCGTTTTAGAACATAGCAATGAACTGGCTTCTCCATCTCACTCCAGACAGAGACAAATGCCCCAACCAAGCCGCACTTGGTAACTTTAGCACTTGTCTGCCTTTTTGTGTATTCATGCTGCATAGCAAAGACTTGTATTTTAGTTGACCCCAGGAAATGCCATATATTTTTCTTTTTTTATTTTAACTAATGCACTGGTAGTGCTTTGGTTTTTTATATAGCTTATGAGAGATTTGTCCTTTTTTAGCCTGGGAGAATGTAACAGTTCTCAGGAGTTGACACACTGATGCCACAAAATTGTCAGTCCCATAGCTTTTCAAAGCTATATGATGTGGGAGCTGAGATATTTTTAAGCAGAAATAGGTTAAATAGAGATATTGTGGGCTAAGAAATCAACTCTCATTTTCCTAGTCTTTTGTTTAAGTAACAAAGACTTATTTCCAAATTCTGGATGAAATTTTGGAAGTAACTTTTAAACTTTCTAATAGTCTTGTAGTCTTCTGGAACTCTGATTTTGATGTTAAGAATATAAATTTATTTAATCCTAAATAGGCTCACAATCCCAAATCCTTTTTTAAATTCTGATCATTTCAGCAGAACTTAAGTGTTTTTTATAGAATCATAGAATGGTTAGGGTTGGAAGGGACCTTCAAAGGTCATCTAGTCCAACCCCCCTGCAAGGAGCAGGGACATCCCCGACTAGGTCAGGTTGCTCAGAGCCTCATCCAGCCTGGCCTTGAACGTTTCCAGGGATGGGGCTTCCACCACCTTTCTGGACAACCTGTTCCAGTGTTCTATAACTCGCATCATAAAAAAATTTTTCCTAATTTCTAATCTAAATCTACCCCCCTCTATTTTAAAACCATTACCTCTCGTCCTATTGCAACAGGCCCTACTAAACAGCCTTTCCCCATCTTTCTTGTAGGCCCCCTTGAGGTACTGGAAGACCGCTATCAAATGATAGAGAAGTATGATTCTCAAACATAAATAATGATTTAATAAGACTGCTGGAAACTAGTGTCTTTGTTTCTCAATTTGTAATGAATCTGGGAGAAAGGCAGTTGTGCTGAAGCCCTGCTCTTGAATCTCCCACACCCAGGTATTTTGAGGAGAAGCCCAGGCTTAGCCATGTTTAAATGTCACCCGTAGGAACCATGCCCTCCCCTGCTCCCCATATGTGTTCGGCTGTAGAGTGTTCAGCTCAGTTTCTGTAGAGGTGTGCCAGAAGAAGCCTGTGTTCTGTGGCTGGTTTGGTTGCTGGTCTGCTTTATCCTTTCCATAATTTTTTAAATTTTTCCTTCTCTTTTAAAGAACAATCTGAGAACCAATGAATGCTTTGTAGTTCTTGGATGGTAATGAAACCTTTCATGACAGTGAAGAGTTGTGAAGTATGTATCCAACTAGCCAGCCTTTATCTTTGAGAATAAACCTGTGTTATGACAACTAGAGACTTTTTCTCACTTAGTTGCTCTGTATCACCCAGGCATGGTCAGGTCTGGAAAGAGCTCTTTCCTTGAAACACAGAATAGCATTTAATTTGCAGTGTCGGAAGAGGGGAAAGCCTTTTATTCCAGTTCTAGTTATTATGAAGATAAAAAGATAATATGAAGATAAAAATAAATATGTGGATCATTTCAATTTCACTATTTTCAATATTGCCTGTAAAGCAGGTTTATATAACTGTGTTCTGTGTCTGTAATTCTCCCCAGTCCCAAGCTTACTAACCAGTTTTAAGCTCTCTCCCTTTCCAAATGTGATTATACAAAGATCTAGTTAATTTTTTTTTTTAAATTATGGACTGGGATAAATGAATCAGTACATCCTAAGGAAAAACAATGTTAGTTGTCACCTTTGTATTCTTAAGTCTTTTACCACGCTAATGAATGGATGCATCTTCGTTACTAGTCAGCGTCGACACACCTTCAACCAGCAACTGCATATTTTGCCTCTGTTTCATACAGTTTAGTGTAAATGGGAGGGAAACAAGGGTAAACAGAAGCTGGCATAATAGTGATAAAGTTAGGATGCAAATCTAGAGATAAACAGTATTTATTAGTTCTGTTAATTAATTTTTATCTAGAATGTGTTCTAATTACAGGTAGACCATGAATAGGATTGGAATTTTGTTTCCTATTTGTGCTTAAGTACAACCACCTTAGAATGTATTTAACCAGGTTAATATGCCGAGTGAAGTTCAAGCAATCGGTCTTCAAAATACCAAAGGCAGCTCCAAAGGCAGACTATGTTTTCCAGATTGCAGATGCGTTATATGCGAAGCCTGCGAAGAGGCCAGGAAGTTCACAACCACCACATGCAAGAATATGATTCAGGATATGTTTGCTTTAGAATTAAGTGTTTGTTAGGATAGAAAATTATATGGCTGTGAGACCTAGTAGCCCCAGAAATGTCTTAAGTCTCAGGGCATCATAGGAACATGACTCTTGCACAGGGATAAGAACATTATACATCTAAGAGACATATTCTTCAGCTAGGCATGGTAGTTATTAGGTAAATGCATTTTGGAAAAGCAGCTGAGGACAAGAGTTGCTGTTGGTATGAGGGAGTTTTTTAGATGCTCCTGGTTGCTTCTGTGAGGCGGCAAGGGACAAGATGGCCCAACACAGACCTAAGCTGATGTGTGCGCTAACTGCTGAGGAAATGAGTCGCGGGTTTTTTCATCTTGCTTTGTGTGAATTTAGTCATGTTTAAACAATCATTTTATAATCTTAGAAATTTTTATTGTGTCAGAATAAAATCTCTTTATTATGTGAGAGGTTAAAAGTAAGCTATAATGGCAGAAAAGACTGTTTCAGATGGACACTTAGACAGGTTTTCATCTCTGGCAGCCCAAATCTTTATCAGCTTCAGGTGAAACCATTTTTCCTTGATCTCTTAATCTGCTTTATTCTTAGCAGCAGTTAAGGCATACCACAGTGCCCAATTGTGTTGCACTGATAGTGTGTCTGTCTCTGTTTTGAACTGAGCTTCTCGGATGTCAACAGCTGGTAACGTCCTCCTTCCATCTAGTGCCACGTAAGGAGGTTTTGTGCTGTGTCAGACTGCAAGGCAGGAACTTTTTTCAGTGTTCCATGAGGGTATTGAAGTAGCTTGCACTTTATCAGTAATTCTTGGAGAACCTCTCACCCCTTATTGTCTTGACCTCTGTTCTATTTTAGCATAAAATACAGTAAAACATATATTATGTGTGATTATATAAAAGGAAATGTATATAGTTAAATGTCCGTGTCTCAGATTTGTCTTTACCAGTTATTGTGTAATAACAATGAACCAGTAGTAAAGTCACAGCTATTTGCAGTGATTCTAAAGGAGAAAAACATTAAATAGCTTTAAGAAAATATTGGTGCTGGTTTTCTCTTTACTTATCATAAAGGTGAATGGTAAAATATGCCATTTCCTGGATTTCGGTGTTGCGGATGATGTGATGGCTGCCCAGAGGTACTACAGCAGGATGAGGTAGCATCTGGTTATATCAGAGGTAGGATCTGAAACAGGGGCAAGCTCAGAGAGTTTGATTAAATGCTTAGGCAGGATTTAATAATCTTTTCCAAACTGCGGCTGGCAATTGTTCTGAGAAGAACAGAGGTTACCCTATACCACTATAAAAAGTTGCAGGTAGTACCTGGGAGCGAATTAATCTTGGTGAGTGAAAGGAAGAGATATCTGGAAATGTTTTGGCCTGCGGAATTATTCCTTTACAGAACTCACTTTTTAAATGAATGTTGTGTTTATTTATTTTTTTAATTACTGTAATTGAGCAGTATTTTGAGATGATCATGTATCAGTAGCTCTTCATTTAAAAGAAAGATCTTTTTACCTTAGCCAGCTTAAATCTATGAATAACTGTATTAGAAAATTAAATACGCATTATAGTTTAATTGTGCAATGATTTGTTTTCAAAACAGCACCTTAATTGGAAAATAATATTAATTAACTCTTTATTGTGGATGTCTGAGTTATAAAATGAGAAATTAAAAGTAACATCTTTCTTCTTTTTGAGAAAAATCATTTATATAATGCTCTTAGAAGTAAATGCAAATAATTTGTATCTGCATATATGTGAAATGCATTGGTGCGCTTGTCAGCTAATGTTTGTATTTATACTTTCTCAGTATTTATATTTTATACTTTCATTACAGTGTTCTGTTTTCATTTTCTCCCATCTGTCATAAATCTTTGTGTTTGGTTTGAAAGTTTCCCTGCTTTCTTTCTGGGTAGATATAAGGAAACTTTGACAAAAGGATTTTTTTTTTTTTTTCTGAAACATCTATTATAAATATGTAAATTTAATGAAAGCTGTAAATACTAACTTAAAATTACAATCTTTACAATGAGGGTGGTGGAACACTAGAACAGGTTGCCCAGAGAGGTGGTAGATGCCCCATCCCTGGGAAGACTCAAGGCCAGGTTGGATGGGGCTCTGAGCAACCTGATCTGGTTGGAGATGTCCCTGCTCCTTGCAGGGGGGTTGGACTAGATGACATTTAAAGGTCCCTTCCAACCCAAACTATTATGTGGCTCTATGATCTTTGTGTAGCTTTCCTACCCATAAAGTTTAAGTTTCACAACAATAGTAATATGAGTTTATTGTATACAAGTGTATCTTTTAACTAAGCTGTAAGAAATCTGTAAATTTAACTCCGTACATAACCATTCTCATGAAGAGTCTGTACCAGGCTTTTGTGGTTCATTTGCAAAAAGGGAGTAAAGAAAATAAAATTATTTGCTCAAAGGTATGGCTTTCATTTTCTGATTAGCTGATGAAACACATAGGTACAGTTGTTCTATTCCTGCAACTTTACTGAAGTAACTATAAAAGGTTTTGTAGCTTCCTTTACCTTTTATCTCCAAGGATGTACTGACCAACCACTGAAAGAAACAGAAACAACTGTCCTGAAATGAGAAACATTTGTTCCCATTCTGTCAATAATTGTAGATGTTTTGTTAATTTGCACTAAAGAAAAAAAAATAACACGTGTTCATAAGATTACATATTGAACTATATATAGGTTTTCTCTCTTATGTCTTTTAATACCAAATTAACATAATACTAAACCCAAAATGGATTAATTTAAATTTTTGTTGTCATCTTTCTGTGTGTGTCTGTTTGGATCAGATCTGCGTATATAAAGCTGTGAGAAGTAATTTAGATGTTTATGGTCAGCATCAACTCTGCATATGTTCGGGGTTTCATGTGTATCTCTGTCGTAGTTCAGCCCCGATTGGGACCAGGCTATGCAGTCTCTCTCTCACTCCCCCCACCCTCCGAGAGAATAGGGAGAGATAATACAAGAAAAAAAAAGCTCGAGGTTTGAGATAGGGATGGGAAGAAATCCTTAAAGTTACCATTACAGGCAAAACAGCCTCGACTGGGGGAAAACCATTCATTTATTACTAAAACCAGCAGGAGAATGAGACAGAGAACAAGATAACCTCCCTCTTCCTGGGCCTAACATTCTCTCACCACCTTCTCCCCCGCAAGCAGCACGGGGGGAAGAGGGAGTGGGGGTTATGGTCCATCACGCGTTGTTTTATGCTGCTGCTTTGTCACTGGGGGAAGAACTCGTCACATTCCTCCTCTGCTCCATTGTGGGATCCCACCCACGCACCACAGTCCTTTGTGAAACTGCTCTGGCGTGGGTCATCTCTTCCACGGGTGCAGTCCCTCCAGAACAGCTGCCCCAGCGGGCCCTCCACGGGCCACAGCCTCCTTCAGGACTCCACTTGCTCTGGCGTGGGGTCCTCCACGGGCTGCAGGTGGATCTCTGCCCCTCCGTGGGCCTCCATGGGCTGCAGGGGAACAACCTGCTCCACCATGGTCGTCACCACAGGCTGCAGGGGAATCTTGGCCAGGAGCCGCATTACTCCTCCCCCTCCTTCTGAACTGACCTTGGCATCTACAACCGTTCCTCTCACAAGAAAAATTCTTCACAACAGGCTGGCAGACACCTCTCAGGATCCTTTTTACATCTCATTCACATCTCATCTCCTCTCCACTTCTTGCAGCTGGGCTGGGCCAGAGGGTGAGGCTTGCAAGGCCTGTGAGGCCTCCCCTTCTCTGCCCCTGCTCAGCTCCTTCACATCTTTTTTTTTTTCTGTTTTCTCCTTCTTAAATATGTTATCACAGAGGTGTTACTACGGAACATTCTGCTACCAATTGGCTCGGCCTTGGCCAGCAGCAGGTCCACCCTAGGCCTGGCAGAGTCCACTGAACAAAGGAGAGCAAACTCCTCTCTAAACTAGAGAGGCATGGGTTTGATGGACGGACCACTCGGTGGATAAGGAGTTGGCTGGATGGCCGCACTCAGAGAGTGGTGGTCAACGGCTTGATGTCCAAGTGGAGACCGGTAGTGAGTGGCGTCCCTCAGGGGTCCGTGCTGGGCCCAGCCCTGTTCAACATCTTTGTTGGCAACATGGACGGTGGGATAGAGTGCACCCTCAGCAAGTTTGCCAATGACACCAAGCTGTGTGGTGCTGTCGACACGCTAGAAGGGAGGGATGCCATCCAGAGGGACCTTGACAGGCTGGAGAGGTGGGCCCATGCCAACCTCATGAAGTTCAACCAGGCCAAGTGCAAGGTCCTGCACCTGGGTTGTGGCAATCCCAGGCACAAATACAGGCTGGGCGGAGAATGGATTGAGAGCAGCCCTGAGGAGAAGGACTGGGGAGTGCTGGTGGATGAGAAGCTCAACATGAGCTGGCAATGTGCTCTTGTAGCCCAGAAGGCCAACCGCATCCCGGGCTGCATCAAGAGGAGCGTGGCCAGCAGGTCGAGGAAGGTGATTCTCCCCCTCTACTCTGCCCTGGTGAGACCCCACCTGGAGTACTGTGTCCAGTTCTGGAGCCCCCAACATAAGAAGAACATGGACCAGTTGGAGAAGGTCCAGAGGAGGGCCACAAAGATGATAAGAGGGCTGGAGCACCTCTCCTGTGAGGACAGGCTGAGAGAGTTGAGACTGTTCAGCCTGGAGAAGAGGAGGCTCCAGGGAGACCTGATAGCGGTCTTCCAGTACCTCAAGGGGGCCTACAAGAAAGATGGGGAAAGGCTGTTTAGTAGGGCCTGTTGTGATAGGACTAGGGGTAATGGTTTTAAAATAGAGGGAGGTAGATTTAGATTGGATATTAGGAAAAAATTTTTTACGATGTGAGTTGTAGAACACTGGAAGAGGTTGCCCAGAGAGGTGGTAGATGCTCCATCCCTGGAAACGTTCAAGGCCAGGCGGGATGAGGCTCTGAGCAACCTGATCTGGTTGGAGATGTCCCTGCTCCTTGCAGGGGGGTTGGACTAGATGACCTTTGAAGTTCCCTTCCAACTCTAACCATTCTATGATTCTATAATTCTAACTTCTAGCAGTTTTCTACAGAAGCTACCACTGCAGCCCCCCCTCACTAAATAAAACCAGAACAATTTCATACTTCAATCGAGACTCTTCTTCTAAAGTTTAAATTTGTTTCTCGTATGTCTTCACACCTAATAACTTGTAACAGAGATACAGGCCAGGTCTATATTTTTAACCCTCAAGACTGCATCTCAGTTTTCTCTCAAGTTTCTTCTCTTAATAAAAACTTAATTTTCAAATAAGTCCTGATCTGTTTTAAGCAGCTAAAGAGTTCCTATGCCCTCCAGCTTGCACAGGTGGGTGATAAAGTTGAATCAGAAAACTTGGTTGCACTTCATTCCTCTAGTAGATGTAGAAGCCCAATGCATAAATTCTGAATGCTATGCTTGATATGCCCCCTGTGCTGTTTACTTTTTCAGCAGTGCAGCAAAGGTAGAAAGCAGAAAGTTTGTAATAAAACGCTATTCCTCATCTGGGTCCCAGTCAAAGATGCAGTTCTGTCCTCATAGAACAGTAAATCCACCTTTGTGCAATGCATTCTTTTTTTTTTTTAAGCCAGAAATGTTTGTGTTAGAGACTTATAAAAATTCCAGTATTAAATATTTGCCCCTTACTTTTGCTCCCTTGTTTGTGCTCATGATGTATCTGTCATTAGTAGATCTGTCATGTTTAGCAGAAAAGAAAATTCAAACCATCCTGTTGCAATTGTTTTCAGCCAGTGTCTATAGGCTATTGTAGTCTGTTGAATACTTTTAAAAGACTTACAGAAGCTAACAAAAGTGGTCTTATAAAATAGGCTTAAATCGACTATGCAGGAAACTTCTGAGAAATAGAATAGTTTAGGAGATCAACTTTTAAAGAAAGATTTTTTTTAAAAAAAAAGGAATCTGGATGCTGCTCAAGATGTGTTGTTTCTGTAAAGTACAGTATACAATGTGATATTTCCGTTCTGCATTCTCTTATATTTCTATAATTCATTTTTCCCATAATAATTACATGGGTTTTTTCACACTCAGTATTAGTAGAAGCCAGTCTTTTAGAACAGTTATTTTAATCAAGTTTTGTTACAGATTTTACAATTGTCTGTTATATTAAGATAACTGTATTAGCTAACTTTTTTTTTTTTGGAGGGCATAAAAATCTGAACTGTCATTTCTACTGTAGAAAACTGACATTCTTTCACTCTCCACCTGTAGGAACTTCCAGCCCCTTTGCTTGATGATACCTGCAGAAATGAATTGGGAGAAGCAGCAACATCTGGGAAGCCGGAAGATTTTCAGGATTCTATGAAAATAGCCTGGCGCTACCAGAATTTACCAAAAATGGAGGTAATCAGTATTTAATATTTTTTCCCTTTTACAGTCAAAATGAATTTGTGGAGTAAATGCTTTTCAACAGAATCTAGACAACAGAACTGGTAATGGACAGTGTTACAGGATTGCCTCCTGAAGGTAAATTATCATACACCACTGTATTTTTTAATTACTAGAGATACAGAGAGAAAGGGAATTTGAGAGTTTGCAGGAACTGTAAAACTTAATACAGACAATAGTAATTTAAAAGTAAAAAAGTTAAAGTACCATGGGATTTTCCAGTGAATATTTTAAATTGAAACAGCTTTTTATGAAAGTTTGAATAATTTAGTCACTTAAAACTTTGCCCAAATTTAGTTGTGCGCAAATTACTTAAGTAGGTTTAATCAACAGTACTTACTAGATCTCTGTAGTGAAAGTACTGTGTGAAGCAAGCTGTTGACCTGCTTATCCATGTGCATAACAACTAAAGTAAGCACTTGAGATTATAGCAGCTTCACTGTCACTAGAAACTAATCACTGTGCAGGAAGAGTATAAGAAAGAAGCCCAGTGGTCAGTCTTTTGGAATTTACAGTTATTAGTGTTTTGTGAGTAATATATCTCCTGTGACTGGTGACTTTCTTATTTCATCCAATGGTACAATCAACCTTTAATAAAACTACAGCATTTTTTACTATCTGGAACAAAAACTTCTTTTATCTATACATTTTAGCCTACATTTATAAATTCTAGTTTAGATGTAGTCATAACTGCCTAGTAAGTTCAGTCATATTCTTAAAAAACATAATTGGAATGTGACAAAATGATCTTACAAGGCTTGGCATGTTTGGTTTTCTGTGAAATTGCACAGACATGGCTATATAGTTGTGTCAGAACAGACTTATATATGGTGACATGCCAAATCAAACAGCCTCCAGGGTAATCATATAATCTCATCAATTTTATTATTGTGGAACTTGCTTGTGCCGCTCTGAACCATCCCCAAAATAATTTGTCCATTTTAAAATCTAGCAGAATTCCTTGTACATCGATATGGAAACAATTGCACGTCATTAACAAATAGTGTGCTGATGTTCTAACAAAATAGAAAAACATGTAAATAGTCCAGTTAGGTGTGCACTCATCCTCTGTAACTTGGTAGAAATAATCACTTCATCTACTAATACAGTGCTTCTCTACAATATGTAATGTACTTGTCATCGATTATTGGCATTTGATTATGCAAGATGGAATAAAATGGTCAATCTTTCGTGGAGTGTTTCCATTGTTATCGTTGCTTTCTGAACTGGATGCTAATCATTCTGAGGTACAAAATTTTTTACATGTATGTTAAATCTATTTTTAAAATTAAACTTGCAAGTAAATGTCTAATTTTTAAGCCATCTATACCTAAAATTCCTCAGGATATTCTAATTAGTGAAAAATAGGTTTGAAATTTGTATTTTTCAATATTTTATAATGCTGTTATAATAAAATTTTGGTGCTAAGTTAATTCGATCGGTAAATATGCTCAATTGAGAAAAAATCTGATGTTGCCTTGTGGACCCTGGATGTTTAATACACTTAGTATTATCATGGAATTAACAATTTTGCTTGTGATTTATTCTTTAAATTTTCTTTTGGCAGAAAAAAAAATAACATTGAATAAAATTTCAAGGCGTATTTTCCAAACTGATTGAACGAGTAAACGAATACATTTTCACCAACTATGGTCAAATAGTTTCAAGTATGAAAGAGAAAAAATAGCTTTGCTGTTAACTAGAACTCTAAACATGTTAGCAGAAAACTTTTCCATCCAATACCTGGCTTTACATGAAGTAACAGTGCTGAGTAAAAGGCAACTTTGTAGTATTTTCGATACCTAAATTTGTTTTTATTTCTAAGTAATAAAAGAGATTTTTGTTAATAGTTCAGCTATTCCCTTCCCATTTATTAGACCTCATACAGATAAGCTATGTAACTCATTTTTGTTCTTATGTGTGGTGTTTATATTCATACTCTTTGTAACTATCACAGTTTCTCTTTACCTATTGCCTCCACCTTGTACATCAGAAAAAAATGGATGTTTTATAAGAAATCTGACAGAGTAACAGGTCGCATTGTGCTTGATGTGCCTTTGCCAGTTTGTTACTTTCATCTGTATCGGAGGTTAATTTTATTTAAACTTCGGAGTATATGGATAGCCTATTTTGCAAAGAAAGACAGTGTGGTTTTTTCTTCTTCTTTTTTTTTTTTTTTTGAATGAACTGCTCATGTTCTTGGGGCAATATATAAACTGTCACAGCATGAAATCAATTTTCTGCCTTGATTCATCCTAAATCTGAGATTTCTAGCACATTAGTATTGCAATTAGAAACATTAACAGCAGACGGTAGCATAAAAGCACGCTCTGCTCACTGACAATTTAGTGTATTTCTCCTTGTGCAAAACAGGAATCCAGGAAAGAACAGGCTTGAGCCTCCAATCCACTAATAAATTTATCAGATCAAACTTAAGAGGAATGGAAAGTCTCTGCTTCGCACTCTCCATGGTCGTTCTGCTAAGGCAGATTATTCATGCTTACTTGATTCAGGTAGGCTTTTTGCAAGCTTCCCCGCTAAGCCTGGGAATGCGGTACATTGAGGCCTATTCACAGGCTTCTGACATAGACCGAGCTTTTATTGCGTGGTGTTTTATTATAGCCAAATCCTAGTCTCCACCCAGTTTGTAGGCGCTGTGCTTATTCTTTTGAATCAAGAGGGGTTATCACCTACCTTAATCCATGCAGCAGGGTGGATTAAGGACACCAATGTGCCTCAGGATTCTCAAAGAGGATCCTGGAAACTTCTTGTTTCTTCTTTTTTGCTGTCTTTACTAAACTCTAGTGGGCCTCAGTAAGGATTTGCATCTGAAATGGGCAACCTGGAGCTTTTCTCAATGAAGACATCAGATCAAAGTTCAGTTAGTCAAGGCCTTTCTAAAACATTAAGGGGGCTTGGAAGTACACAATAAAAAGATGAGCTCTGGCAGAGATTGCAGTAAAAACATTCTGATCTGTAATCCGGATAAAGAATAGATTATAGGCCAAAGAACAGCCCTTGTTTAAATTGCTTTCAGAATCCTCATTTTAAATAAAGTTACATTTTACATTAAAAATATTTAGATTTTGACAAATTAATGTGTTTTCTCAGACTTCTTTAAAAATTAGGTGCTGATAAATAAATTGGAACACTGACTTAGGGAATGTGTTTTTCTGTCTTTTTTTGAGTAAAACTGATCTGCCTCTTATGACTAGATATACATGACCAATTTTGTGGGTTTTTTAAATTAAAAACTAATAATTTGTTTTAATGAAAAGTTTGGGTTTAGTTTGGTTATTCTGTTGTTTTTGTAGGAAAGATAGTGTATTATTGTTGCTATTTATATTCTCTGATAATTAATCAGGCCTAACATCCATTAATCAAATAATTTCAAAATATTTACTCTAAATTAAATTATTCTAATTAATCTTAACAGTTTAATATATTTTTCGTTAGCTGAAGCATGAAATAAATTTGTGACAATATATAGCGTGATTGCTTTCAGAAAGCTAACTATAAATACATGGCCATGTCTGACATGTCTGTATTCTTTCTTTTTACTGTTGTATTGCTTATTTTATTCGCCAGACCAAGGTTTATGAAAACCACAAGCTCCCTGTAATAATTGGGGTTGGAACGAAATAATTTATTGCTCAACACACAAAAAATTATTGGCATCTCATTATTGTAATAATTCAGTATACCTATCATCACTCCTGTATATAGCAAGAATAGCAGATGTTGAAATTGAAGCGGAAGTTGTTCCAAAGACTACTCGTTGCATACGCACACAAGCCTGCTCAACTTTCAGATATTGGATAAAGTGTATATATTGGCCTACTTAAAAGAAAAATCCTTTTATAGAATGTTCTATGTTGTTAGAGAAACTACTGAGAAACTTTTGAAGTTATTCAGGGCATTTCTGTTCACTTTTCAAAAGTAATTCTATGCTTTTAAGTTCAAACAAAATAGCATTTTATTTTACCTCTCCAGAATGACTTTCAAAAGGCACTCTGTTCTGGAATGTTAATATATCTTCAACATTTACTTTCAGCTCCTACCTTTTCTATCTTACCTTCACAACTACTGAGATATTTCATTTTATTCTAATACTTTATCATTTAATATGTGAGGTTGCTCTTGACTCTTATAGGGGATTCAGCTTAGAGTAAGTCTTGGAGTTGGGAGATAGAAAAATTACTTTGAAATACTTTTGCACATTCCTGCATTGTACAATGCACACTTCAGAAACAGTCCAAGCTTAGGGTAGTTGTCCTCAAAATAAACTAATAGATGATCTTTCTTTTGACCTGCAAAGCTGCTGTTAAAGGTCTGGGGTCCAGCACCTTTCTCGGTCCAGGCATCTTACCAGTTAGAAATACTGTGGTTTTGATTGATACTTGTATTACAAAACTGGTTTTGTTATTCCAAATGATCTTTCTTTTTCTTCAAAAGAGTTAGAAGAGTTGATGAGAGATAACCTGATCAGGAGCACAGTGGGGTTTGTGCCATAACATAAAATCAATTTTATTATTGCTTTGGTACCTGTTACTTCTTTACAGTGTGTACATTAAAAAGTACTGTATGGTGGTTTACATTTGAGCCAAGTGTTTTGCTTCCCTGGAAGAAACTAACTTACCTCTGAGGTTTATTCTGCTTGACTGTTTTTTCAGGATAGCTTTTTTTTTTTTTTTAATGGGAGTAGCAGAAGAGATGAAGCAAATTGATTGTTACATGAAGAGCAAAAACTGTTCAATTCCTGTAGCAGACAACTACTGCATACTTGAATAATGCATATTATAACAATCTGAGTTTATTTAACATTGCATGTATAATTCAAATAATGTTGCAGGTTGCATGCTGAATTCCATTAATGTGGAACAAAAATATGCATTAATTTCCTCTGTTTGTTTACTAGCAAAACATATTTGAAATCTGTAATTCCTGCTATAGGGTATATTAAATTTGGAAGTTTTATGATGTTTTATATTCCCAAAATTGAGAACTGATTAAAAAATTATCTTCATTATAGTAAACCATGATTATTGATCAGCAAGAACATTTTGTATTTTCAAAGTCAACTGAAAATGTTTCTGTAGTGCTGTATAATTCCCAGATACTGAAAAATCAGATAGGTGGAACACATTCTGGTCTGCACATTTCATACATCTGGCCTTTTGAAATTTGTGATCATAGGTCTAGAATATGAGCAAACAGTAAGGGTTAAATTCAGTGAGAAAAATTCATGTTATAGGATGTCAACAAAGCAACCAAAATTTAGTAGTAAATGTTATAATGTTGTTCTACTTGAAGTTTATACTTGCACTGAATGGGAAAAAAAAAAAAAGCAGAGGTTTCTTTCAAGTGTATTGCTAGTTAATTATTTTCTTTTGACAGATAATAATTTAGCAGGTTATTGTAACCAGTATTGTTGTTTCCACAGGCCAGCCCAACAACATCTACAAAATTTGGCCATTATTATGATGTGTCTAAAACAATGTCTCCAGAGCTGTTTCAGTCCATAAAATGGCACAGTTTTTACCTTCATGAAGAATCATCTTTACAGTCTAAAATGAAATCATGGTGAGTTGTAATTCCATGTGCCTCTGTTGCGTGTTCAAATTTTGTCTGCATGTTAGCAGTAAAGTATATGTTTGCATCTGCACTTCCTGTGAAAAATCTTGTAGCCATGCATGGCTCACAAGCAGTTCGGCTGTGGTTCTCATGTCAGTGTACATGCCATGACTGGCAGCAAAGCTGCTGTGGCACAGAGACAGCTCGGTATACTGACTCCTCAGCTGTGGGAGGAAGCAAGTTGGCAGGGACAATTAAGGCAGACATTACTAGGACAGTCTAGGACACAGCTGCGTGTTCAGTCCAGCCCTACTGACAGCTGAGTGTGGGGACTGGGGAAAACTGTTACTGTCTGTCTGTGAACTACTCCCTGAGCACCATGCCCCATCAGCTTTCGGAGATGTGTGTGTCAGGTGGCTATCAGTCTTAGGAAGATATCTGTACAGTTTTTAGGGCTAAGGAGACAGGCCATCCTTGACCTACATAGCTTAGAATGCTATATCAGATTAGTTTATTGTGTGACTTTTACTTCTTACATCCTACAGCTTCACCTAAGGAAAATACAAATTCTGTGAATAGAATTACAATCACTAATTATGTCTTACACAACACCCCTCATTCCAAAGAAATTCATAAATTCTCCTCGGAATGAATAACTTATTATAGTTTATGTCTGTCAGTAATGAATTAAGGAGGACCAAGAGAAAATGAGTGACAGTAGTGAAGACTCATATTAGCCTGTAGCACACACGTCCATTGTATCTTTCTTGGAGACATTTCAAGTCAAGTCAAACATCAAATACGGGCTAGCAATCTCTTTGTTCAGCCGAGTCACTTAATTTATATAATACCTAGTTTTATAGATCTCAGTGTCTATGGCCAAATCCTGGAAGCAGTAGTATGGTATGCTTTATTGTGATTGATTTTTCATTACAATACACTCAAATATGAAAACTGAGATTTATGAAAAAAGCACAGTATGAAGTACCTTTCTTAGAGGTTTGGAAAAGCAAAAGCCAAGTTTTTTGTAATTTCTTTCTGTGTTACATGATCAAATGTCACTGGTTTGTAAATTCTTGCCATGTAAAAAACCAGGAGAAAGCAGAGAACTTACATTTTATTCTTTCTATAGTAAATATTTGAACCAACTTTATTCATATATTATGTATAATTATATTTTTTTAGTAGCAAGGCAATAGAGGATGAACACAAGTGTATCTGACAGATAGTTTGCAAGTGCTTATATTGTTACTGAGCAATTTAACTCCCTTTCTGTCTTTTCTCTAGCTAACTAGAACGTCTCATGACTCTGAGCTTAATTCCACTAACTATATGGCTGTCGAGTATTTGCGCGTTTTACATTAAAATAATTCTAACTTGTATGTATAGTATAGGAAATTAATTTTAACTTTTATTAATTTGGTTTTGTAAGCCTTGCTTAAGTCTGATATTTTCCTTGAATGCTATCCTGATAAAAGTTGATCGTTCTTACCATATGAGTTCTATACTTATTTTTAGTTTTAATCTAATGGAAAGATTAGATTTAGTTAATTTGGTTGGCATATTGATAGAGCACAGAGTGATGAGGTGAGGAACATGATCAAATAAAGAAGATGGAAGAATATTTTGTAAGGCTTATCTCCTTTTCTTCTCCCTGCACCCAAAACATGGGTCTTCTTCAAGAAGCCTCTGCTGAGGAAATGCAGGAATTGTATTGTTGGGAATAAAGGTGGGTACCAAGGTAACAGATAGCCACCATTCTAACCATCATTTTCTGAGACCACAGTGCAATGTGATAAGGGACAGGGAGGAATAAAGAATACATTGGGAATAGTGAATTCTCAGAAATTTGTGGCTACTGTGAAGAGATGTGTATGTCTCTTTCTTCATTTACAGTAAATCATTTGTCTTCTGACTTTGATAATTGTCTTTTCTGACTGCAAACACCACTGGTTTTGGATACCTGGTATTAAAAACTTGCACTAGGTCAAGGTTAAGACAAGGTGGGAAGAAGAATTTTTCAGAATTACATCCTCTGAAATAAAGCTTCTTTCTTTGTAGAAAAATGGAAAATTTAAGCTTCCTATGATTACAGTCATTCAATTTTGACACACATTTGAAAAATAAACTGAATTAGAATTTCAGCTTCTGTTCGTCCATGTTGTATAACTGGAGTTCTTAAAAAATGGTGGAGGTGGAGAAAAGCTGCTTCTCCCATTACCCTGATCCCCAAATTGATTTGCACACAGCATAGTTAATATCAGCAAATTGGACTGTCCAATTTACGTAAGGAAAGACAGGATTAAAATATACATAAATATTTTCAAGCTGGGAGCTAATGAAGTTCATCAGTAAAATGTAAAGAATTGTCAAGGTTCCACAATGTCAAAAAGGCCGAAGCATTGCCTGTCTTTAAGGAGAGGTGAAGACATCTGTGGGATAACATCAGTGCTCCGAAAAATACCAAAAAAAAAAAAAAAATCTATTTTTAAGCTTCTAGGGTAGTTTCACTCAGAGTGTGTTTCATTTGTTTGCTTATGGATATTCAATTGGGATAGAGTCAAAACGCTCTAAAATAAAACAGGAGACACTCTCCATTGATAAAGTCTGCTATCGCGTCAAAGGAGGAACATAGAATGGTTTGACAGTTTTCTTTTTGTCGTGTTGATTGTTAAATCCTCATCTTCTAAATAAGCCATCATTGAGTCACAGTTGAACCTGAGTGAAATACCAGGCTTTATTCCAGGCTTGGGTAATAATCTAGTACTAATTGGGCTTGATGCATATCCTTAGCAATGAGTATATTTATTGCAGTCATAATGTCAAATTTGGAAAAAAGTGGAAGGAATAATTGCATCCAGATTAGGTAATAGAATTAGAAGTCAAGAAAATTTAGGTCAGTGATCTGGAATAAACTATGTGGAATTCAGTGAAGACACGCCAAATATCATACTAGTAGGAAAAAATAATTGAACAAATAAAACAGTGTAGCAGGTCTCCAGAAGAAGGTCTGGGGTTATAAGTATCCTGAACATAAAATATATTAACAGTGTTATGTGATTAATGCTACTGAAAAGCATAATTTCAAAAGCATGGAAGTGATAAACTGGAATTTTATGTGGAAGTCATGCAAAGTACTTCTGTTCTGCTCAGCCATAACAAGGCTGTCCAGTTTTTGATATGAATCAAGAATCATAGAATCATAGAATGGTTAGGGTTGGAAGGGACCTTCAAAGGTCATCTAGCCCAACCCCCCTGCAAGGAGCAGGGACATCTCCAACCAGATCAGGTTGCTCAGAGCCTCATCCCGCCTGGCCTTGATCCTAACTGGATCAGTTAGGGAAGGTTGTAAAGATGGGTATACATCTAGAACAAGGATATATGGCCCATGATGGAAGAGTAGAAGTTCTTAGACAAATCTAAGCAGAGTCTTGAAGCTCGTTAAAAGCTGACATAGAGAGGATAGTAAGTCTGTTGTCTGATGAAGGTAGGATGAGCAGTAATGGGCTGCAGTAAACTGTAGCAGTAGAAATACAGACTAGAAATAAGAAGATATTTTTCTAATGATTAGCATGAGAAGAAGTTGCCTTGCAGACACAGGTTTGGAGTATTGTAGAATCTCCATCATTGACAATTTCTAAGGACAAGCGAGGTAAATATCTGTCAGAGATGGTTTAGATGTAGTTCATCTTGCCTTGGGGCAAGAAAATAGACTACCTGACCTCTTGAGGTCCTTTTCATCCCTATCTTCTGTGATTCTTTAATACACATTAGTCACAGTGTATTAAATCCAGTACTAAGTATGAATGTTACCAATTATTTTGCTGCTCTCAGAACATTTATGCGTTTACAGAAACCCAACAGGCTCGTACTGTATTTTTTACAAATGCTGTGATGAAATTCTGAAGGAAGCATTCCTTTCTCAAGGAAAGAAAACAAGCTCACAATCCTGTCAGGATGGTTTCATTTTAAAAAGTTTATAAAAGGGGGAGGAAAAGGATATTATTTTGTTGGCATTACTGTTTGGAAAATCAATACAATGCTTCTGACTTCTAAAGATAACTTCAGTGTACCATAAAATAGTAAACATTTCTGTTCTCTTAGAACTAGACAATGAGTTGAAGGAAAGTAGTATGATAGTCACAGTTAACGCTTCCAGTAGAAGTCAGTAATTTGTATTAGACCTCATCTTTGATTGCCCAAAGGTCTCGCTGAGAGCTTGAGCTGAGCCCTTTTACTCTGGTTTACAGAGAACTAGGAGCGTGGATATGGCTAGTTAGCATGTCTCCACTTAGAGGATATAGTTTCTTAAACATAAGGTTCTCAGGCTATGGTCTTAGATGCATAGCCAAAAAAACACCTGGTTCATAATGCTAACTACCTATATAGCATTTAGAAATCTCTGTAGTCTATTAGGCTGACAGTACTGCGTAAAAGTACTGATGACCTGGAAGGAACTAAAAGAAATTTACAAAAATTAAAATTCAGAAAATTTCTAAAAATATTATTTTTTCAATTTAATTTATCAAAGGAAGATTGACATAAAATATGTTAATAATCAAAGCTGGCAAATCCTTCAAAAATAAGGAGGCATTTTTAAGAAAGGGAATAGTTCATTATTGATTATTCATAATTATTATTTTTATTATTCATAATCATTATTATTATTCATAATACATAGCCTATTTACACTAATAGGCTATGTATTATGCGAAGTTTGCAAAAAGTTGCATGACTTTCTAAAGAGTATACTTTGAAAGATATGTATCAGTTGAGATATTTCTGAATGAAATTTTCTCTTAAATCATGTAGGAGTGCAGAACAAAATCAGCGGTGTGGGTTTGTTGTGGTTTTTTTTTATGTGAGAAGTTTTGCTTTTGTCACTAATATGGAGGTTGAGGAGGAAGCGTAAACTAATAGATTTGCCTAGTATATAATTTTCTGTAAGTAAATGGTATTGTTGTTGATGGGTGATACCTCTTTATAGTATCAGAAGCCACAAAAAAAATTAGGAATTACAAAAAAAAAAACCTTTTCCCTCTTCTCAAAATGTTTCCAGATTATTTTAGCTAGCATGATCCATTCTAAATATTTTTAATGTAGCAGAGCACAGTGTGGTTTAATTTCAGGCTGAAATAATTTATTATAGTGCTGTAACTACAGCCGCTGCAAGAGGCACCTTAAATTATGTCACCATTGTGGAAAGTGCACCTAACCCAACATGCACATTCTGCATTGAGGCCACAAGCTATATGTTCTGCAATGACAAGCTAATAATTGTCAAGAAAGATTTGAGAGGCTCAGTATAACTTTTACTGTACTTTTTTGATTAAATTATCATATATACTGATGTGAGTGAAGCATTCCCTAAGTGTTGTCCTTTTTGAGTGGGTTTTTTTTCTGTTTTCCTGGTAGAGACCTGCTACTTTTATGTGTAGTTAATGTTCCACAAAGAATGTGCTTAACCTGTAACTTGTTAGATGCACCTTGTTGACCAGCCTTACTTTTCCCTTTCTTTTTCAATTAGAGGATGACTCACTTGGGAGGCCTTAGGTTTCATTTTTCCTCCTTGAAATTTGGAGCAGTTCTCTTCCACTACCCTTCTTTTCTTTGAGAAGGAGTGAGAAACAAGAACAATCCTTTCCTGTTTTTCTTTCACCGGTCAATGATGTACTGACAAAGAACAGACTATGCAGTTAAAGCAGAAACTATACAAGAAAAGTAATATATTCTACGTTCCTGTACAGCTTATGCTCTCCTAACAGAAACAGTGAGTATAGTGAACATATATATTACAAGGAGGACAGGCTGAGAGAGTTGGGGCTCTGCAGCCTGGAGAAGAGAAGGCTCCAGGAAGACCTTATAGCAGACTTCCAGTACCTAAAGGAGGCCTACAGGAAAGATGGGGAAAAACTCTTCAGTAGGGCCTGTTGCGATAGGATATGGGGTAATGGTTTTAAAAGAGAGGGAGGTAGATTCAGATTAGATATCAGGAAAAAAAAATTTACCATGAGGGTGGTGAAACACTGGAACAGGTTGCCCAGAGAGGTGGTGGATGCCCCATCCCTGAAAACATTCAAGGCCAGGTTGGATGAGGCTCTGAGCAACCTGATCTGCTTGTAAATGTCCCTGCTGCTTTGCAGGGGGGTTGGACTAGATGGCCTTATGATTCTAATCCTTTGAAAAACAGTGTTGCATCTTTTAATGAGCAAGGTCCTTTGTCGTAATGCTTTGTGGCATAAGAACTATGTATTTGTAAAAATGACCAAATTATTTTGGTGCTTCTAATTCTCTAGCATCACATTAAGAAACCTGTTTTATTTAAACTGTTCTTTAGTGAGTGAACTGTCTGTAATTGTAACTAATGGCTATTGCAAGATAATTACAGTGCTTCATTTGCAGGATAAGATGTATAGGCTTTATTTGGGCCAGAAACTCTTGTCTCTTTTTAGAAATTATATATCTATACAAATGTCCCTCTCTTCCTATCCACACAAGCATTTAGCTTCTTTATGGATTTGCAAAGAAAGGAGATTCTTTGACTGATTAGACAGAACTGAGTTATTGACTGGCCTTTTACCCTGCAATTAAAGATCAGATTTGGAGGTTACATCATATACAAATATATATAATTTGTTCGTCTTAAAAGTTTGGATCAATCTTTCTTTTTTTTCTTGTGTTTTTGTACACGTGTGTGTGTAACTGCTTTTTGACAGTGGAAGATGAGGAGTACTGCGTTTGCTCTCCTTTCTGGTACCCAATGGCTAAAAAGATTACAGGGTCCCCTTTTGGATAATCACTCAAGATGGGTGGAAGTTCATTGTCCAATAGATTGGGAAGTCTGTTCTCCTAAAGGAAGTAGTAAATGGGACTGGATGTTTGTGCCAAAAGAAGGTATAAGCCTTGTCCTTCTTATCTCATGATTTTTTATATTAGGGAAGGGCAGTTATGTCCTGGCCGTAAAGCTGGGACCAGGTTAACGAGGTTGTGCAGCCGACAGCAACTGGTTTCTGGTTGTTGTTGCTAGGATATTCTGGTGTCCTTTTCGTTGCATTGCTGGAACTGGTATTTAACAGGAAGGCAGAAATATCCTCTGTGATAACTCTGCGGAAAGGCTTACCATCTTATTCTCATTGTTCAGTTGCAATTACCAAAAGAGAAAGTTTGATGGTCAAGGGAAATAATTAAGCTGTAGTTTTTCAATCATGCTCATAAGTTTTACCTTAAGAATGATGTGCTTTTGAGAAAAGAAAAAAAATCTAGAGTCTAGATTTACTGATAAATTTAGATAAAACACATTTAACTGTCTTGGCTAATGGGGTCTCCTTATACATAATAAGGCTATTTGTCATACCCTTGATAACCTAACCTTTGTTAACTGCTTAGAAACTATCAACAGAGAAGTCAGAGGCTCCGTTGTAACCAGGATACCTTCTTGCCAGCTCCTGCTTTATCCATTACTAAATTGCTAAACAAAAAAAAAGAGCAAAGAAGGAATTGTTTAAACTCATTATCAGAATTAAATGCTGTTTAGTAACCAAGCCAAAAAAAAAGACTAGAAGTTAGAAAAGAAAAACTATCTTATTTCCTTCCTTAAATATTATGACAAACATTGCCAGAAGGGTAATACAACTTGTTTTTATAAATTGTGTTTCCACAATATTTTTAATGTCCTTATTTACATAGCATGGTTCAAATTCAAGTAAACCATTAATATTTTAGCCTGAAGTAGAAGAGCACCTATTTTTACATTTTAGAAAAATCTATGTGCATTACATTATTTTCTTTAATTCTATCTTTGCTACAAATCTTTTTCTGATGGATTGTTTGTTTGGATCTTTTAATTCTGCTCGTGCTTTAGGTATTTTATTCTTTTATCCACTACCTTTTAAAAGCAAGTTAGTAACAAATCAGGAATTTGCAAGTATTGTGATAGCAGTATCTTCTCTGACATCCCTATGATAGCATGGTAATACTCCTAAGCAAAATAATTGTAGATACACGAAAGTGCTACATTGTGGTGATGAAGACCACAGTCGTCTTTTTGTCTTACACATACTGTAATGTGGCTGTGACTACAAGACAGTTGCAGACTCCTTCCGGATGTTGGTGATCAGCAGTTTCCTAAAGGATAAAGGAATCTTTTCCTATCTTTTCCTAAAGGATAAAGGAATATCCAAAAGGATACACTAGTGCTTCGGGTTATTGGGAAGTGCTGCAGATTCTCTCCAGCTCTGGCAAAACTGGGAAGAAATCATAGCCCTATGTAACCAACACGAATTGTGTGTGTGTGTGTTGCAATTATGTGAAGACATGAAAGAGAAGACATTTTGACTAGCATGTTGGCTAAAGCCGTCTTCCCCTCCACCTACCCTGTAAACTGACAACTGCCAGTCAGTATGAGTATAACACTTAACAGCCATTCCTTTGGCAACCAAATGCTAGGAAAGTAATTGATTTCATAAGCAAAAATTTACTCTTTGTTTTCTGTTTGAAAAGTTAACCAAACTCTCCCTTTTATTTATGTCTGAGAAGGGTAAATTTAATGTTTTCTGACATTAAGTATTTCAAAACTCAAAATTATTATGACTATATGACTTTTGACTGTAGATGTTTATAACTTAAATATATCATTAAGGGGGTTGGGTTTGGGTTGATACTGTTTTATTGATGGAAATGTACAATTCTGAGTTAAGTCAATGGTGTAAAGAGAAATGTGTGCAAGTCTTATGTGCTTCTCAGAAAAGTTGTCTTCTCTCCTATGCAAAAGTGTGAAAGCAAATTTATTTGGATTTATTTAAGTATTCATTAGTAAAATACATTTGGATAACGTTTTGGGATCTTACTAAAGTAATGGAAATAGTTTAATGTTTGGACCAGGTGATCTTACAAGGTCTCTTCCAACCTGGGCTGTTATCAGACCACACATATAAAATGATTGGAGCAAGTAAGAATATTTTTAGAGGCCAAATTTTCAAAATAACCTGTCATATATCCCAAGAAGTACACAAGAATGTTTGAATCCGCAACCCTGGATGGCAATTAGTGAGATTAGAAGGAAATGCTGAAGCTAGAAAAGACAGAAGGGCTTAAGCTTTAGGCTGCAGTGAGGAACCTACATTAAGACCAGAGACACAAGCCAGTATGCTGTAGATTTAAGAAAACTGTGCATCTCTTTTAAAAGTGAACAACTGGCTTGCTTTTTTAAAGTAAAAATTAGGACTTTCTGCCATTTGTATGTATGAGTCTGTGGACTGGAGAGCATGGCTAGGACGGATATCTGAGGAAGGTCTTTGGATGTGCAAGAACCAGACCTTTTAAGACTTTGACAAGATGATTTGATGAACTTTCATTTGATTTTAAGTCTACTTAAATCTATTTTTCACCACTGGTTTACTTTAAAAAAAAAAAAATGTTATATTTTCTCAACAATACAGAGAATAAATTATAGCTCACAATTCTGCTGTTATGCAAATAAAGCAGCAATAACACCTGTACTGTATGGACAGAAAATGGAACCATAGCGTAGCAGAATTTATCTTCTGTTCTGGTGCAGTATCAGAAAAAAATACTAAAAAAAAACCCGAACAAATCCACTACACAAACTTCTTAATTGTGAAAATGTTATCTCTCATTTTTTGTTAGTTATGATTGATGTAGCAGTTGTAGGTGTGCAAGGTTTCGGTAATAGAAAGTCAGCTCTGTTCATCAGGGCATTGATTAGGTATAGTTGGAAAAACAATTGAGTAGATCTTTGTCAGTTATAGAAGATTAGTACTGTGTTGTAATGATTTCAACTTTAAGTTGATACACTGTTGTGGTTTTGTTTAGTGGGGGGGGGGGGGCTAAGGTGGTAGCTTCTGTAGGAAACTGCTGGAAGTCGCTCCCCTTTGTTCAGTGGACTCTGCCGGGCCTAGGGCGGACCTGCTGCTGGCCAAGGCCGAGCCGATTGGTAGCAGAATGTTCCGTGATAACGCCTCTGCGATAACGTATTTAAGAAGGGGAAAACAGGAAAAAAAAGAGAGAAGATGTGAAGAAGCTGAGCGGGGGCAGAGGCACAGAGGGGGAGACGTGGACCTCATGGGCCTTGCAGGCCTCACCCTCTGGGCTCTCAACAGGCAGCCAACTGGGCCCAACTGGGCCCAGCCCAGCTGCAAGAGGTGGAGAGGAGATGAGATGGATGATGTGAAGAGATTCTGAGAGGCGTCTGCCAGCCTGTTGTGAAGAACTTTTCTTGTGAGAGGAACGGCTGCAGACACCAAGTGAAGAAGGAGGGGGAGGAGTAGTGCGGCTCCTGGCCAAGATTCCCCTGCAGCCTGTGGTGACGACCATGGTGGAGTGAGTTGTCCCCCTGCAGCCCATGGAGATCCACGGAGGAGCAGAGATTCACCTGGAGCCCAGGAAGGACCCCACATCCGGGGACGTGGATGCCTGAAGGATGCTGTGGCCCGTGGAGGGCCCATTGGGGCAGCTGTTCTGGAGGGACTGCACCCCATGGAAGAGATGACCCACGCCAGAGCAGTTTCATGAAGGACTGTGGCATATGGGTGGGACCCCACACTGGAGCAGGGGAGGAATGTGACGAGTTCTTCCCCTGACTATGAAGCAGCAGCATAAAACAACGCGTGATGACCTGACCGCAACCCCCATTCCTTCTTCCCGCCCTGTGCCGCTTGCCGGGGGAAAAGGTAGTAGAGATAATGTTAAGTTCAGGAAGAGGGAGGAGTGGAGGGAGGTTATCTTGTTCTCTGTCTCATTCTCCTGCTAGTTTTAGTAATAAATGAATGGTTTTCCCTGAGTCGAGTCTGTTCTGCCTGTAACGGTAACTTTAAGGATTTTCTGCCTGTCTTTATCTCAAACCTCAAGCCGTTTTTCTTATATTATCTCTCCCTATTCTCTTGGAGGGTGGGGGGAGTGAGAGAGAGACTGCGTAGTCTGGTCCCGATCGGGGCTGAAGTATGACATACACTTAATCATTAGTCTTCTAGATTTAAGTGAGCCTGACATAATTAAGTTATCTTAATCTCTAGAGATTTTAGTTTTCATTAAATGTCTGAGCGCTGAACTAGTTAACATGAAGCAATCACAACTGCTTGTAATGTCACCTTTATTTGAAGAGGTTTGGTTTTTTTTCTTCTATGACACTTTTTTTCTATATGACACTTTCAGACTGAAAGCTGCATCTGCTTATATTTGTTTTTAATACAGCTGTTAGAGACATACAGGAGAGTACTAAAATGTGTTACTAAACTATTTCTTCTTACCAACAGTATTATGAACAGTGGTTATGCAAGGCTGCTTCATTCCATTCAGAAGATCATTTACCAGGAAGGGTTTGATGGCTCTGATCCCCAGGTATTAAAGACTCTCATACTCTTCTATAATCCTCTAACTAATGTTGTTTTCTGAATTTTCAAGAGTGGCTTGAGAATATCTTGAACAAAGTAGCAAGGAACAAGTTAGATGACCTTTAAAGGTCCTTTCCAACTCTAACTATTCTATGATTCTATTTCTAAGCATTGCTAAAATAACAAGCAAAGTAAATAGAGAGTAAATCTTTCTTATAAGCCCCCTTTAGGTACTGGAAGGCTGCTATAAGGTCTCCCCCACAGCCTTCCCTTCTCCAGGCTGAACAGCCCCGGCCTGTCCTCATAGAGCTGCTCCAGCCCTCTGGTCTTTGTGGCCTCCTCTGGACTCGCTCCAACAGGTCCACACCCCTCTTATGTTGGGGGCTCCAGAGCTGGACACAGTGCTTTAGGTGGGGTTTCACCAGAGCAGAGTAGAGGGGAAGAATCACCTCCCTCGACCTGCTGGCCATGCTTCTTTTGATGCAGCCTACGATGTGGTTGGCCTTCTGGGCCACAAGGGTGCATTGCCAGCTCATGTTGACCTTCTTGTCCCCCAGCACTCCCAAGTCCTTCTCCTCAGGGCTGTTCTCAGTCAATTCTCCGCCCAGCCTGCGTTTGTGGTTTGGATTGCTTTGACTCATGTGCAAGACCTTGCACTTGGCCTGGTTGAACTTCATGAGGTTCTCACAGGCCCACCTTCCCAGCCTGTCAAGGTCCCTCTGGATGGCATCCCTTCCCTCCAGTGTGTTGACCGCACCACACAGCTTGGTGTCATCAGTGAACTTGCTGAGGGTGCACTCTATCCCACTGTCCATGTCACCAACAATCATATTAAACAATCTTTGTGTAGCGAGCATTGAAACACAAGTAAAGAAATACAAATACTGTTTCAACTTTACAAATCAAAACAGCTTGCCAGACTTCTAAAAATCTCTGTACTCTTCATAAATCATACTGTGAGTAATCAAAAACATTTTAAATATAACAACATAGACCGAAAGTCCTTTTCTAATTTGAGCAGTGCCCTATCTATTATTCTTTGTCATGTTCAGTAATACGTGAGTTCTTTGGAGTTGATGGGAATGCTTAATTGATAGGTAATTATCTGTATTGTACAATAGAACTGTTAATACAGTAGAAGTTAATTAGTATATATGCTGGAGAACCTCAAAAAATATAATACAAGACTACTGTTACTAGTGGAATATGTTAAAAATCTCCTTTTGCAGGGAAGATGCAATGGATGGAATGGATGTTTTCGTGTCTAACAGTATGTTTTAGAAACGTTACCTCCGTAGAACACTTGTGTGTAAATTTAGGTTGTTTGTGCTCAGTGTTTAGGCTCTGCTGAGATTTATGGGCGAGCTTGCCTTCTCTTTGGTGGCAGTGCCAGTCTGGAGAAGTAAATTGGTCCCTGACAGGCACCTCTCCCCACTCGCTGCGGTAGCCATGGCAACAGGCATGTCATCCTACATACAGCACCGTGATGCTCCTCCCGCACGGTGACAGGTCCTGTGGAAGCCCAAGAGCTTGCGGCTGCAAAGAGCAGTGCTGAGTGAAACAAACACCCTGCCAGCCTTCAGCCAGCAAACAGCCTCCTCCTGAAGAGATCAGGCTGGTGTTTCTTATTTTTCTTACAAGTTAGGTCTGATGGGAAAAGAGCACATTTTGTATTCCTGAATATTTTTTTACATGTAAAAGAAAATAAAGGTTGGACAGAGTCAGTATTTTTGAAATTTTTGATTGCAAGCAAGGAAAAATCAAACATCATGGAGAGTTATTTGTTCTTGTTCTTCATTGTTTCAAAATGTCTTACTAGTGTCAATAAAGCAAAACCAGAACTTTAACTCAGGTGAATTTAAAAGTATTTTTGCTAAATGAAATATATAGGTCTCTAAGGTGAAGCTTTAAGAGTTTAAAAGGGAGTAATTTTTCAAGCCAGTTTATCCATCTAGAAAGCCATTAGTGCTTGCATAGTTGTTTCTGTTTTGAGGGAGATAATGCATATGATTTCATGGAGCAGTATTGTTCTTTCAGGTTTCCTCTTTTCCCCATAGCATCATCTTCCTTTGTACACTCAAATTTTGTACATTTAGAAGCAGTATATAATATACATCTCTTAAAAATTATTTCCAGAGTTAAACGTAGTTATGGCCCAGAAGACACCTTGGATCTCTTTATCTTCCAAATCTATGAGAAACTCACCTCTCTGAGACTCCGTATCCTCTTCTATTTACTGAGACTTCAGAAGTACTTTTTAAGCAGCCAGATATGAAGACTTTAGAGTAAGGGCCAGCCTGTATTCTTCCAGACCTGTGTCCTTTCCTGTGTATAATAATGACAGAAGCTTCAGAGAAGCTTGTGCACGTGTGCTCTTCCCCTCCAAATAATCCTCTCCTTTTTAGGTGGATCCTGTTTGCAGTGGCTTTCATGAAGGTTAGAGAAAACTGCGAGGGCCAAAATGTAGGAGGGAGATACTGAACTTTCAAGAGATTTACCTACTGACTTTAAGTAGCTCTATTAATCACTGTCTGTGAATGACAGAAGCTGATGCCATTAATGCTTCTTTTTTGGAACTGTGAAGAATAATCCTTCCAAAATATCTTACAACGCCTTTTTGTTGGCTCCTCTTTATCTAATACCTGTATCTAGAGAAAAGTGAGCAGAATGTGACTCACTCCAGCTAACAGAGATTTCATACAATTAGGAAAATTAGTGAAAACTACCATTAGAGGTTTAGTAGACCTCTGATAAGATGGTCTGGCAGCTCTAGGACCTAGTATAATTAGTTAACATTAATGTTTTATAGGACCATCTGCTGTTGGCCATCATAGATAAATATTTTTTGACTGCCCTTCATGACTTTGTGGCCCTTAGGACAATAATTTCTGTTTGAGGTATTAGGCTACAAAAAAGTTGGGTTGAAGTTAACCAAAGCAGTAACCTGTTTGTTCACACTGACTTGAACATCTTTGTCAAGAACTATTTGGAAATTCGGGAGCCAAATGACTTGTAACCTGGAAATACAAGCATCAGTTTTACATCCTTTTTAAAGTCTCCTGGTAACTCCTTGCTGCTGATCATTAAGTATGAATCTTTTATAAATTGAGTACGGTTTTAGGTCATATAGAATAGCACTTATTTGTTTCAGAATTGTTTTGTTTTTTCATGTTTGACAATAGAACTTTCATGGGTTACTTTGTTTCCGTAACATTTTTTTTGTATACTTTTGAGCTCAAGTTGGGTGACTTTCAGGGTAATAAAGTTGGGGAGATTTTTTTGCTTGGAATTGGGTATTTTAGTTCTTCATAATCAGAATTCTTGCTGCCAAAGCAAACATTGTTACAAAAATTACCTGAAAAAGGTAAAAAAAAAAAAAACAACGAACTAATGATAATATAAAAGATCTAGTGATATATCTAAAAAGATGTTATCCTACTCTGCACTGCAGGCTTGTTCTTACAGAGTATTAGACTTTTGCTTTTCTTATATTTCAGTTATGGAATAAGCCATTTGTCAGGCCTTGTGGGCCTGACAGAGCTCCGCTCTGGTAGAAATTCTGTTACTGGCCAAAACAAATACATCTGATATTATCTTGTGTTTGACTAGCTTTATCTTTTACAACTCTTATGATTTATTATTGTGAAACAAGCCTCTGTCATCCTTTATCCAGTAAGAGAACTGATACTCTGATACAGTTTTTTTTCTGTTTATGTGTTGTTCTTCATAAGAAAAAATATTTTTCTCATTACATGTTTCTGTAAGTTTTATGTATGTTTGCTCTGAAATTTTGAAATACCAGAACACTTTCTCTACATGATCAATATGCATTATATAATAGTTTTATTGAATGTCTAATTTAGTACTATTGCATAAACACACATAAACAAAGAAATGCATGAATCTGCTCTGATTAGAAGTGACTAAAGAATATCAGAGAGGCGGTGGATGCCCCATCTCTGGAGACATTCAAGGCCCAGTTGGATGGTGCTCTGAGCAACCTGATCTAGTTGGGGATGTCCCTGCTCCTTGCAGGGGGGTTGGACTAGATGACCTTTGAAGGTCCCTTCCAACCCTAACCATTTTATGATTCTATGATAATATAAGACTAGTTTCTATTTTTCCTGTTCTTTTTAAAACTCTGAAAATCTGAGCTTAACAAATATCATAGAGATAAGTCAGGTTGTGTTGTATTATCCTGTACTGTTATCCAGGTCTTCATAAAGTAGTATAAAAAGTTAACTTGACATAAGTAAAGCCCAGAAGCCTGCAAAGCACGAGACTAAGGAATCCACCAGAGTTAAAGCATATATCACTTTCGCAAAGATTGTAAGCGAATTGGCAGGTCAGCCCACTCCGTAAGCCATGAGAATTGGATAAATGCAGAGCCGTGTGTTACTAACTGTGTTTCACAACTAAGGCTCTGTCTACCCAATATGGAAAAGGAAGTATTTATAAAAGTAGCTTCTTGTCTTGTCAAAACCTTTCCTCTGGATTTCCACAGCAGCTGTGCAATGTTTTGTCCTTGATAGTTACTGTTCATTCCAGCTGCAATTCAGGGTAGTGGAAATGAATATCTGCAGTTTATCAAAGCACATTGTAATGAAAAGTACCTGGAAGCTTTTATTTATCTAAACTAATGTTTTATTTATATATATGTGTGTGTATATATATATAAGCTGGCCTTTAAGTATGAACTCTGAACTCTAGAAAAATATCTTTGATCACCTTCTACAGGAAGTCTTTCAACTAAGGGTGCTTATTGTCTCTCTCAGCTGGTGATAGCAAATCTACCTAAAATCATTCTCAAAGATCACCAGGAAAGGTGACATCAAATAAGCAGAAATGAGATTTGTTGTCATGAGAGATGACATTTTAGTTTGCATACAACTCTGGCTTCATAATCTGCCCCTTCAGAAAAGGGGCCTTATATTAGCCACTGCCTCTTTTGAATGCTCTTCTGCCAGCGTACGGCAGGGCAGCAAACAATCTTTAGGCCTTTTAGGACCTTTACATGTCAAAACAGCTTAGATTGTAGTACCCAGTAGCTAACTAAAGCAGATCCAGAAACACTCATGTCAAGGACTTTCAGAAAAGTGTAGTCCTTAAGAGACAATCTGTCCATCAGGCTCCATTTCTCCATAGCTGTGGGTAAACCTTCCTTCATTAGCTGGAAGGAGTTGATGGGAATGTAGATGATGCTTACAGAGACTTCTAAAATAGCAAGAAGGCCATGTATTGGTGAGGTAGGCCACTGACCTTGGTCATTTAGAAGTAGCAGAAAAAATGAAACTGAAGCGAACAGGTGGAATAGTCAGGTTATGAAAGTACAGAGCAGAAAGTTGAAAATAGAGGGAAAAGTTGTGTTTACTTGCTTTCAGGCCCCTCCAGCAACCTTCTCAGAGTTTGCATGTTGTGATGGAGGAGAGAAAGTACATGAAAAATCATAATGTTCTTGGTTTTTTTCTGTCAGAATATACTTACATTTAGCTGATTACAAAATGCAAATTAGTTTTCGTGTTTCCGTGCTCTGTTACACTTGTGCATGCTCAGCTGACATAAGATGATATCCAGTTAGTGAAAAAATTGCTATTGCATTTTATTAAGATCCTCTGAGATTAAGTTATGATTACTTGAACTATGTGATTATCATGGATATGAATTCTATATATTGTACCTGTTTTAACATATGTATTACATTAGATTTTTGTCTCAATGTTTAAAAATAACAAATGGCTTTTTTTTTTTTTTCAATAGAAAAAACAAAAGAATATTTTGCGGATAGGAATTCAGAGTCTGGGTTCCATGTTGTGGGGTGAGGACATTTGTAGCAGTGATACTCCTGAAGATATTCATAGCCTTACAAAATTTCTGTATGTTCTCCGTGGCCTCCTCAGAAAATCTCTGTCAGCCTGCATAGTCACAGTGCCTGCTCACCTTATCCAGGTAGGAATGCTGTCTTTGCTGTTTTTCGTAGTTGACACATCAGTTAGCAAGAATTTAAAGTTTATGGTAAGAAAATAAATGCAATTTTTGACATTTTGAAACCTCTTTTTGTTCAAAGGGTGAAGTTAAAACATAAGTTCACTGTAGTGTTTCTATACTTTCATCTTTTTTTAAAAACTGTCAAAATTTCAGAAACTGTAAAAAAGCAAAGAGAATCCTGCTAGTAATTTCTTTTTTATTTTTTTAACAACATCCCTATGCACTTTTTCACTGCCTTCAAACACTGTAGAGTTTCAATACAAGACATTTCAGTCCACTGTCTGCATCTGTCATACTCATTATGATGATGTGTGATCTTGTTCTTAGAGCCAGGAATTGCAAGATACAGGTTTACTCTTTAGTTCTATTATGCCCTTGTATTGAGACCAGGAGCAAACCAGTTATGGTATCAGAGTAATTTTCCCAACTGCAAAATCAGAAGCTGCTAACAGCACTTTTCCTGAAAGTATATGGAGACTTAAATGTATCTTCTGGAAATAAACTGTTTTAGCGAAAGGAGAAATGTAGATAGTGGGGTTTTTTTCTGCAAGTGGTAACATAACTTACAAAAACAAATTTATTTTTCATGATGAACAGAGAGCCTATAACTTAGGTATTAGTTTGATTTGATTGTGGTTAAAAAGTATTAGATAAAACCTCATATTATGAAAAATGTTTTCGTAGTAGGTGAGTTTATCGTTAGATTAAATCCTATATTAGGTAAGTACATCACTCTCACTTATGTATTCCATTTTGTCAAAGTATTTGAATACCTGCAAATGTTATTTATCCAGATACCTGATGCACTTACTGCTTCAAAAATAACAGCATTTATTTTCTAGTTTTACCGTTGGCATCAAAAGTGTATGAATATTCCTCTTGCAGTGTGAACCTCAATATCCTTACTTAGCTGTTTTTAAATATTAGATGGCAGTGTGCCTTCAAAAAGGTTGATAGTAAAATTTAATGAATAGAATTTTTGAATGTAAAACTAACATCCTTCTTTTTCCACATTGTAATTATCTGTCCATAATTGAGACATGCAATAGGTTTAATTGTATTCTTTTTTATATATTCTGTCAATAAAAGGTATGATAATATTTTAGAGAAGTAGTCCAGAAGTGTCTTTAAGAAACAAACTGAAAGGTGAAGTTTTTTGTTTGTGGCGAACTTATGTGGGAAGTTGATTTTGGTTTTATATTTATAAATCCCGTGTAAATCAATTCCTGTGGAGTTAGGATTGAAACTATATCTCTTTAAGTAACTGACTTTTTCATTTTAACATGAATTTTATTTTTATTTTACAGCAAGTGCTAGAGTATTCTGAATTTTTTTAAATGAAAATTATTTCTAGAACCTTAGCTTAGCAGTCTTTAACAAATGACAGCATTAATTTTTTTTTTGAAATTGTTAAACTTCATGTATCCTTCTTTAAGCACGAAACTATGGAGAAAACTGTCATTAGGAGGAGCAAAGCTGCTGAGGGTTCCTTATACCCTACATTGCTCAGTTCCCAGAGCCCTGCTGTGTAGTTGTTCCACTCTCCAAGAAGCCTGTTAAAGAGCCCCTGAGAGCATGTGTACAGCCCTCCATGTTAATAGTTAATTGGTGAGGATGGCAAGATGAGAGGACAGCCGAACATGTGGTCTCTCAGGCTCAAGCCGTAGACAGACCTTTAGTTATAATAACAGCAGCTGCTCACATTCTCACAGCCCAGCTACTCACCATTCTGTTACTGAGGTTTCTTGCTGGATTAAAAAAAAAGTAAAGAAAATATCTTTTATTTCCAAGAGAATAAGAGAGGGATTTTTTTTTTTCCAGGAGCATTTCTGTATATGTATTTAATTTGATTAGTATAAGTTCTAGCATATGCTTTCTCTGTTGAACTTAAAGTCAGTGCACTGAAGGCAGAGAAAATGCACGCTATTTTTCTCAAGGTGTAGTGAATTCCACATTGATTCCCTAAACTACTGTTTCTGTATTTTTATGTTATCTTTTGCCTCCAACTGTATTAATTAGGTGGTCTGCAAGTAAATTCTTCACATGAATAATTTCCATGAAGTTAAATATAGGTTCAAAATCACATTTTAATGAAGGTTTTCTCAACATATACAGAAAAATAGTTTCCTTTTTCACCTGCTTTGTCCTGAAAAGATAGATTTTTAGTGGTGACTCATACCATATCTTGTCTCTGTTAACCCCCAGTACTAGTTACTCCAGTGACAAAGAAATAAAACTTAAAATTGGTAGTACTGGTTTTCAGCAGAGACAACATCTTTCCAACTCAGACTAGTTCTATTTTTATATGTAGTATATGAATAGTGCATATATATATATATATGGACTATATGTAGCTCTAGTTTGAAATTTGTTTCTTTTATGTATTTTGCCAAATACTTTGCATGTTGTACTGTGACAGGGAGTTCCACAAATAAATTCTACCTGGTTGCTTTCCTTTTCAGAAAGTTTAATTTTGCTTTTACTTTTCATAAATTACATCTTTGTTCTTGGCTGATGAGACAATAAGATGAAGCTCCCTATTTTATCTTTTCTGTATTCTGATTGTTTTGTATTTTTTCTCATACTACCTCCTTAGCCTGATTTTAAGCAGTCACATATCTTTTAATAGTATTTTACTTTGTTACAGTAACATAATACAATAATACTATTATTGGTTTTTTAACTTTTTCTACATTCTGATGTCTGCTTTGTCTCTGTGGTGACTATGGAACAGTATTTTTTTTTCTTGATGCTTTTCCCTTTGTGGTACACATCCATCAATGTGGCTCTGTCATTATCCTAGCTATTCATTGGATGCAGTAACTTTGAATTGCATTTATCCAAATATGATGCTCATTCACTGAATGTGAACATGAACAGACACTGAATGTCTTCACAGCCTTCTGTAAGGCTGTATTTTGGTAAAAGACATAAATTATTCTGAAAAAATCTGGTTGTGCACAGAGTTTTTTCAGAATAATATAAAGAAATTGTAGTCCACTAAGGAACACAGAATCTTTGTCTTTTATTGGTGAAACTTCTAGTGCAAACAGTGCATGAATAAAAAAGAAAATTCTCTTTTCTCAACCACAAAAATAGGAATACATTATTCTGGAAGAGGATTTCAAGAAAATGATACAAAAAAAAAACTTATCCAATTATGAATTTTATTCAAATAATATGTGACAAGTTTTACTTGATTGATATTTTCTACTGATTGAGCATACTCTTATCTTACACTGTCTGTCAGGTAATAAATATTGAGATACTTACAAGTATGATTAAAATAGTTGATGAAAGGTTATTTTTCAAGTCTTTTTCTTGCTCCTTGAAAATGCATTGTGCCTATGAATTCAGACAGTGCGTTTGAAAAGGGAAAATTACTTCCATTTTTTAAATCTAGCATTGATCAGGGAGGGCAGACTGAAGAGGGATTTCATTTGTTGTTACACTTTCTAAATTTAAGGAGTATTATAAAAACAAGTCAGGACTCTTGTTCTGTATGTTGATAATCTGTGTGGTTTAGTACCTAATTAAAAAAAAAATGTGCTACAGAGTGTGACTTAAAGGACTTCAATGTCACAGTTTTATACCTGCAAAAGCACTAAGTTAGATTTTAAAATATTTTCCTATTGTGTTTTAATCTTTTAATTTAATTGCTAGAAATAATTGGTAAATCCAGAAACACCTTTTCCCCAAAAATACTAAGTAATATTTGTAATTCTGTCCCTGTTCTTCCCAATTTTATATCACTTAAGTAATTTTTTTAAAGTAGGTTATTATTTTCACTGGGAGAAAGCGTAACACGTTTATTAAAGCCATCCTTTATTTTGAACTTGAAGCTGTATTAGTGGTAAGGACTAACAACCATATTAGTCAGCATGTACCAAGGGAAATTAATTGACTAATGAAAAGTCAGTATGAATAAGTCTTGCTACAGAACCTCTCCTCAGAGTCTGAAGTTCTGTTTAGCAAGGTCTTTTCATTATTTCATCCAGTATGTTAAAAAATTAATTTCCTACAATATTAATGTTTTGATGCTTTGAATTCACTGAAGTGCATAAGTTCCTGTATGTTTCAGTGTAGAAAAATTCAGAAACAAACCTTTTCACATCCATGGCCTTTTGTGTTCACACTGAGTAGTTTAGCAGCTAAACTCAAAGTCAAGCAATAGAGTGCTTTAGAATCCATTGCTAATGTGGGATCATAAGATGCGAACTCCTATAGCTTGTGAATTTGTCACAATTTGAAATCTTTATTCCTGTGACAAGAGCTAGGAGTGATTGCCTGCCTTAGAACTCTTAACTTCTGAGAGTTCACAAGCATAAAATGCTGAATAACCTCCAAATATATTTGATGATGTAGCCATTGCACGGAAATTTGTATTGAGATCAAATGCCGTGGAGTTTCTATGTCATAGTTAAACAAGCTTTCAAAATTCTCTGCAAAACTTAAACAAATGAAATGGTCTTTATATTTTTTATATATGGGGTTTTTTTTATGTTGTGTGTGGTTTAAGAACCATACAAGAAATATTGAAAGTCATGAGTTTATGACATATATCCGTGGGTTATACACATAGTTTTCAGATATGAATATTCTGATTTGGATATTCTAGACATTCTTAAAAACATCTTTAAAATTATGATTGAGTAAGAAGCTCAGAGAAGTATACAATTCAAAATTTAAATTGTGTGATAGTAAGTCATTTTGTTTTCAGTTTCTATTATTGTTGATAGTATTTGCTAATCAAGTTACAGAAGTATTAGAAATATTGCGTTGTTTCATAAAATAAGTTTATGGTTGCCAACAGGCTGTACTCTAGCTATATCGCTTCTGATTTGGTAACAACTACCCAATTCAAAAACGAATACAATATGTGTCTGAAGCATGTTTTTGTACCCACATGATAATTGTCTTTTAACTGACTCAGCTGTATGATGATGAACAGTCACATTGTATGTTAAAATTGCATATCCAAAACAGCCTTCTCATTTTAATAAATATTAATTTTTAGGAGGACACTATATATACATCCTTATAATCATCTAATCAACACACTTTTAATATAAAAATCACTTTTCCAAAATGAATAAGTTAAACTTTAAAAGTTAATTAGTGTATGCAGCGTTGCAATTCGGTTTTACATTTTATCTGTATAATCTGAAAACTTTTACAAATTAGGTAAGATTTAGAAATAAATCTTTCAACTGCGATATTAGACCTAAACAGTTAAATATCCCATCACAGTATGGAGATAGTCATCTGTTCAAGCATATGGAATCTTTTGGCTACTGGACTAAGTAGTTAATATAATGCCCAGTGTCCAGACATGGACGCAACTGTTATGGAAGCAGAAGGGAAGAGGCTCATGTATTGAGCCCATTTGGATGCTGATAACTAAAGATTAGAAGAGTGACTTTAAATAATGCAGGGCAAAGTAGTTAGCTACTTTAAGCAAGTAATTCTGTTAGGAAATGGAAGGTAATATTGTTTTTCTGAAGTAATGCTATTTTTTTTGTTTATGTAGAAGTACAAGTTCTTGAAAAAGAATGCCATTAGCATTAAATATGGGTTTTATCTGTTGTCTGTTGTATTTCAGAGCAAAGAACAATAATTTTGTGTAAAACTATTTTATATTTCAATTACTGCATGTGTATTTCCCATCTTAAATGATTTTCAAATAACTGAATAATTAATTTCTGTGCAGTGTATGCTTAGAAACATTTTTATATGAACTTTGGTGTTATTTTAAAACCTTGAAATTTCAGAATCTAATTTTACGTCTTTTTGTTTAGACCTGCTCTATTAATTACTGTATAATCATAATAAAAAGGAATACTGCATCTTTAATGATGTTTTTGTGCCTATGTAGTTAAGCTTTAATGCTAGGGGGAAAAAAAAAAAAAAGAAAGATTAAATTAGCCTTGTAACCTCTTTCTCTTCCAGACTGATGATGGAAAATAAAAGCTCTTAGCCACAGAATGTAACACTTAGAATTAATATTTAATTAGACCAGCAAATTGTACACCGTGGCTGAAAGCTTCCAAAGAGTTGTTAGTGCCACAATTGACCTACAAGTTTAATAATAACTCACTTCTAGGAGCAAGTGCCAGTTCAGCATAGTGGAGCCACTGTAGGAAAGTCCTGTGAGATTAAAATCAGCAAACCAAATGGCAGGCGAGGATTCCTGGGATGGAGCCTTCTGGAAAGCTGGGAGCTGGAGTAGCTTTTCAGCCAGGATTCAGATGAGAACAGTGGGCAAAAAAAGCTGATCCCTCCTGTTCTGGGAGCTTCTGGTTGTAGGCCAAAATCTTAGAACAGATTTTTTTCTAAATGTTCTTACTGCAGCTATTAATTTATATCACAAATCAAGTAATGAATTACTTATCTTCATCTTTTAATTAAGTTTTAATACAAACATTATCGCTGACTTCTCTGGTCATGAATTTTACTCATGGAAGAATGGCACTCTTTTGGTATGATGTGTAATTTAATATGTTTGTGTTGCAGAATGTTTTGTTTTATAGTATCTTACTGCTACATAAAAGGGTTCTTGTTACAGTACGATATGATAAGCAATTTATCATAATACTATGAAATATGTAAATTAAATATGAAATATGTATACATTGTAAAATAGAATATTTTGACTGTTAAATAGCTTAATCTTGGCTTTCATTTTATGAACAATTAAAATATAAAGCCAGTAACTCCACCATTAGATATCCATCTTGAGCTTTAATTCTAGGGCAAATTATTCTAGTGAAATAGGGCACCATAAGTTCAAAAATGTGCAAACACACAGCAACAGACTGAGGAAGGAACATTCTACATTATTTATTGGCTAGATCCTAAATAATTAAAGAAATGCCTACTCATTAGTTAAAAATTAAAGCAGGTGAGAACCTTGCCAGCAGAGGGAGCAGTCATGTCTTTCCTTAGGTTCCCATCGTTTCCAGCCTACCCATCATTTCCACCCTACCTCTCCTTATTGCCCAGCCAGTTTCCCATCTGGACCTAGCTTTGCCAGCCTGCTCCTGATGACAGCCTATAATTTTATACTGAATAAGGGATTAGTTTTTTAAATGATTTTATACTTCAGAATCTTGCCACTTGATTACCAACATCCATTAGATATTCCTTTTGGTATGTGTGTACTATTAATTGAAATAATAGTGAAGGATCTTTTTGGTCACCTGTGAATAAAATGTGATTCACTGTTTAAAGAATTAAAGTTGCAGCAATAGTTAGCCTTTTTGAATCGATAAGCAAACTGCAATGACATTTTTTTCAGGCAAAATGGCAAAAAAAGGAACTCCTAAACCTTTTTCTTATAATTAATGATTCCCAATGGAGTCATAGGATTTTAGTTAAGCTGGTTGGTCTCGTTAATTTCAGCAGTTTTGTTATGGCTCTTTTGTGATATGACTCTCATTCTTTTAGTCTACTTTTGCATCTGTATGTTATACTACACTATAACCGACTTGTAGCATTGAATATTTTATGTGTTTAATTTTATAAATAAATATGTTCAAATGGTCATTTAATTTTTGCTATAATTAAAGACAAATAACAATATACAGTTTTCCATATATATGCTTTTACAACGATAAGACAATCTCATTAATAAGGACCAGATAGTGTTCAGTGGAGATGCTGAGCTCATCTCAGCCGAGATCTTGTACTAATTTCTTCCCAGCTCCTCACCCTTTACTGGAGAAGGGCTTATTTCATATACCCACTGCAGCAGGGCTTATGCAAGAGCCCAGAACCATTCATGGTCACATGCAGCCTGTGCTTTCAGCTACTGAATGCTAAGGAAATAGTCAGAAGAGAAAAGCTCTGAGCAGGGATTCAGCTCAAAAAGTGTCACCCTTTAATACCCTGTACATCTGGCACCTCTTTCAGCCAGGTAGTAATGGGATTTTCAGCACCCAGCTTTCTGGGCTTTGACTCCCGCATCATCTTCATAGTACCAATAAATATTTTCCTGGTACCCCACAGCCATAGATGCAGCCTCCTAAACCAAGCCTCAAGTAGAGGAGGGTAGACAGGGCTTCAACAAAAGGGTGAGATCAGTTCCCAGCTCGTTGTTGACTGGCTCGTGACTTTGGACAACGCACATGCTATCTTTGTGCTTGTTACGTGACTTGTAAATGAGGAATGCAGCACTTGCCTGTCTTTTGTAAAGCACTTGGAGATCAACAGACGGAAAGTTTGATTTAAACTACGTAGTCTTTGTTCTCACTTTTGTTTTTGTAGGGCTCAGCAGCAACTGTTACTGACTTGCTTAATATCTATATTGAGTCATCACGCATTTCACTGCTGACCTTTATGTCTTCCCTCCAATGGCAAAACAGACAAAGTTTTTATTTTGTAGGGTTCCAAAATTTGCTGGCGTTAGATTCTTTTATAGGTCAAGTAATAGACAAGTCCAGGCCATCCATTGTCAGTGAAGATCTGAAGATTTTTATTTTTTTTTCAGTATGTGATATTTAGTTTTTATTTCCTGGCTGATTATTTTACCTGAAAATTTATCTGGAATTTTTTAATTGAATACTGTGTCATCCACCTTTATCTAATATATTTGATAATTGCATTGCAGAGTTCCCACAGCAGTGACAGTGTTTTAGGTGTAAGATAAGGAAACAATGGCTCAAATATTTTGACTTTTTACGAAAAATAAAATACTTGTTCTAACTAGTTTTACAGTTTAGAGACTCTTGAGTTTTTATAGACTGTCAAGACAAACATTATTAAAAGCAACTTTAAGAGAACAACCAAAATCTGGAATTAATACATCGTGTAACATATTGCCCAACAGATGCTTTGTTACTCCCTTCCTATTTTTACGAGTACATTGCATCTAATTACCTGCTCAGGTCTTCACTTCATGTCCTTTCTTTGCTTCTGTAACTTGTATAAAATTATTCAAAGATACTATTAATTGCTTGAAATTAGCTAATGTAATACAGTGTACATATTAAAAAATCAACCAAAACCAGTGCTTCTCTGATTTCAGCTATATGAACAGATATTTATAGTCAATAAGGTTCTTCAAAGGTAAAAGAAGATGCCTCATCAGTCAGAATCCCTAAATGTGGATTTCTCATCACTGAAGGCATTGTAGTTTGTAGACAATCGTTGAAGTATATTTCTAGGATACCTGTCTTCCAGCAAAGACATCATGCTTGTATTCAGTTTTCTTGTGATATTGGTACAGATTTCTACATACCAAAATTTGTTCATGTACTGGTGCTTGTCTTGTATTCCAGTGGTCTGAGTGTACATTCATTTTAGAGCGAAAATTCAAAGTTCAGTTAGTAGATTTGGTGTGTGCAAGCAGTGAGAACAGTGCTAATCAACTTGGAGTCACAACAAGTATAGAATTTTATACTTTACAGTCTTTGTTAGTTACTGATAGAACACTTTTTAGCAGAGCAGTTATTATCTTTTATTTTCAGGATTTGTGAATGATGAAAAAGTGCAGAAACTATCTCTCAATAAAATTAGTACAAGGGTCTAATACCTAACTTCTTTTACCAAAATAAAAAGTATGGGGAAATCTGTGATTTTCTGAGCAGTAATTATTAACAAATGGTGATAAATATTTCAGCCATGTTTCTTAATAATTTATCTTTTCAATTTAAAATCCTTTGGAGATTAAGTAGTAGTGACAAGTGGTAAATATTTGTCTATTTTGAAGTCATTACCACATCATTGTGTGATAATCTCTCAGAAAATATCAGATTTACTTCATCTATTGAATATCCAGCCAGTGTTTCGTTATAGTCCACTGTGGCTGCCTACATTATAGTACTAAACTTACTTCAGCTTTATGACGCAATGTAACAGAAACAAAAAAAAAGCCACAACCAATTTATAAGCTTTTTTTTAAAATTCACAGACCAAAATTTGCTTTAAGTTCGTAAGGTTCGTATTACTTTACATGGACTTGCTTGCTTGCTGTTTGTTATTGAGACCTTCTTTCAAAGTGTCAGGATTACTGGACTCACCCGTTGGTAACAACACAAATTGTTGCCTACAATTGTGATTTTACCTAGACTTGGGGGAGTGTCTGAATTCATCTTTAAATTCTGTGCTGTCATACAGAATATACGCAACTCACCGTTTAAACTGGGTGTTGTCCCAGTGCTAGCAATTGTTTGTAAGTAGTTTTTTAGGTAATGAAACCCATTTTAGAATTCAATGTATTAACTCTTAATGAAATACTTTAAAATAAGATCGATGATGAGATTAGTTTGCCAGAATATAAAGGTACAGAAGTTAAATATAGCGCTCTACCAAAATATAGGTCTAATGACTCTTTGAAAAGAGACATAGTCTTAAAGTATCTTATTTTCAATGCAATATATAAATCAATATTATAATTATGTTAATGTCTTGATCAAAATACGAATGCAAATATACAAAGCCCATGTGATTCAAGAGCTTAATATATCTATACAGGTGCTAGCTGGATCTCTCTGTCAATCTTTAACATGAGTCTCTTATTTTCCTTTTAAATTTTGAGATTGTTTATATGTACTATATAGAAAAGTTGAAACCATTTTAAGAAAATTTTCCATTCTTTGACTTTTCTTTACTTAATGCAGTGCAAGGACTGAGAATTTAAATATTTCTGTTATGTAAATTTTGTACATATTTTTGTTACCTAGATCTCTGAGTCTTAGAAAATCTTTGACAGGAAATCAGAGGAGAACTAGAAATTAGAGCAGAGTAGAAAAGACAGATTCTGTTTCCTGATACAGAATCCAGATGAACCAAGATTAATTTGATTAATAGTAGTAATGATAACATTGTGGTACATTAAGAACTCAGTCCAGTAGTACACACAGTATTCATTTCAGCATGTAAGTTTGAGCATACAGGCTATACGTGTGTTTGCGTTGGTAGAATACCGTGCTTTATACTCAGGCACAGAAGATGGTACATTTTTAACTGCTTTATTTGTAAATAAGTATTTTTAAACACACACAAATAATTACTCAAAGCACTGAGGATTCTGCAAATAAATTAGTTGGACAAAGCAATCTTTTTCCATAATTGCCCTTCCCAAAAGCTGGTTAAATACATATGTATAGTTCCCATTTACGTATCCAACTAGCTACATGGATTTTCTTCAGAAATTGTTTTGGAAGTACACTGTTGTTGAGTTCAAATATTGCAAGTTTATGGTTGAAAGAAAATGCCTGACTAAAACAGTGAGCACAAAGTAAGATATAGAATGGATGCCCAGCCCAGCCTGCACAACAGGGTTGCTTCCATGTTGTTAGAATAATTACATTTTGGCTGAACTGACTAATTTAGAAAAACTGCAGTACATCTAGCAAGACTGAAAACTTTCCAGGACTGGGTTTGGGTTGGGTTTTTTTTATTTATTTTTTTAGTGTAATTTAAAACAATACCTCTTCTAGCTGCCAACAAACTCTTTCACTGAATCTCCCCATTCCTGGCTTCCCTCCTAACCATGTCCTGGCTCACCTCCAGAGCTGCCAAGTTTATGCCAGAAGCAGGAGGTAGATTTGTATGGGGCTGAAGGAAGATCTGGAGCTCTGTTAAATTTTCAAGCCCAGATGGGGCAACATGATTTGTGTGTTTATGTCAGTATGCCATACATCACAACTATCTGTGTGCTGACGTCAGCTTTGATTGGACATTAATGTGCTGAACACTGCAAACTAGAAAATACATGATAGATACAGATCTGTGGCAACAATGCCACATAAGCAAATGTCTGTTTGGTGTGGCGGTTCACAGTGCAAAGTATTTCCCAAGATACACTGCATTAAGCCAGGAGAATATTTTGACACACTTTAAAAACAAAAATAAAATCAACATGGGCAAACAGACTACAGTTTAATAAAGCAAACCTGTTCAGAAGAAGAGCTGAAACCGGCATATCAATGTGTGTTTCATTAGGCAAATATTGAATTTCCTTCATGTTAGCGATGAGGATGCCTTGCTGATGGTTGAGCATCTTTCTATCCACAGTTTTTGTGACCCATTGTTATCAAAAGCAGCGAGCAAAAACATTAATGGATAGCAAACATTTTTTCAAATGGTGGAATATTTTTTCTGTACCAAGAATTTAGGTTAACTTCCAGAAATCATCAGTGTTTATTTATTTATGTAACAATTTTGTTTTTCTCGCTTGTACAAGTAACATCCAGCAGCCTGCTGAAGAACTGGCAAAATACGGTAATTTCTGCTCTGTGGATACATATATGGAGGTCTCTGGCTACTTCAGATTTATATTGATACCATTGTTATGTCATTGCCACTGTAGAACAATGTGACCAAAAGTTTACGTTAAAATATAGTATGCTGTCTTTCTGTTTCTAAAAGAGGAAATAATTTGCAAGTCAGCTTTAATATTTAATATAATAACAAAGTTTAGAGATTGATATATAGGCAGCGTTCATCTACCTCAGATCACTTATGTTATTCCTCAGAAAGGAAATTCTGTTGTATAATGCTGCTTTATTGTTACTCATCATTAGACTTAGTAGATAAAATTGAAGTTCCCTGATTCCGTAGGGATAGATCGTCTTGGCCTGTGCACAAGTAGCAGCTTTGAAAAGAGACCAGTCCCCAGGATTTAGTGCCATCTGGCCCATAAGGTGGGGAAGGGAGGGGGTGTAAAGGTGGCTTTAGGCCTTGTAACCTGAGCAGATTGGGCTGTGCAGGACAGGCCACAAGTTGCTTTACGCAGAATTCAGATTATTCTTTGGTGTTCACCTTTCACGTCTGTTTCGTAGGCCTTTCTGTGGCTAGGAAATACGCTGTTACTGAAATGTGGGTTCAAGAATGCAATCGGTGTGTTGATCACCATTTTAATAAACCTGTGTGTCAATACAATGCATAGACTTTCCTGACATCCAGGGATTTTTCCCTTCTCTCTGCTCCTAATTACTTTATAAATTGTTGTTATCAAATAGTTTACCAGTATTTAAATTGACCTTTTATAATAAGCATCAGTCATATAGTTTGTGAAAGAAGTGCAAAGTGTACAAAATGCTTTGAAACTAATGTGTGTAGCACATACAGCCATCAAGAACAAGAGTATATCGACTGTCCAGGCAGCTTTAAGATAACTACTTGTTATCTTAAAGGAGTATTTTATTTTTTATCACAGATTTGTCCCTTTTTTTTCTCTCATTAAATCCTGACATCATCAAAGCGTTTTAAGGACATTTTATCCTGAGTTACCTCTGAAGATCTCTGTTGTGATCTTTGAATGTGCTTTCTGCTATATAAAATTAAGTAGAGGAAACTATGTGGAAAACAACTTATTTTGGGCACCTGACAGTACGTTGTTGCACAAGACATAAGGCATCACTTATAAATCACAAATATATTGGGAATAGTAATGCAACTTGAAGCTTTAGCTTCAGATGTTATACAGAGAAGAACTTTTAGAAGGAAAGAAAAGAAAGTGCTTTGATTTTCCATGTTGTTTGAGTGATGACCAAAATGAATAATCATGTGGATTGTGCTTGCCTAAAATATTGGAGGTGATATGCCAAAGTGTATTAAAAACCAAGGTTTTCAGAACACAAGCAAAAGCTGGGCACCTGACCCACAGTAGAAGTCAATGAGAGGTGCTTAACTGCCACATAGCTTGTAAATACCTCTGATGTGAGCAAATGCTTATGTTATGAAGATCTAGGAAAATATGAATTTAGTGCTGAGCTAGCCCTTTTATGGTTTCTGCTTGTCAAATGTATGTTTTCTTTAGACAAAGAATTCAATTTTTTTTTTAAAAAAAAAAGCCCCCTAATGCAATTTCTAAGTATTGATGACCTATTTTTTCCCCACAGTTTGTCATTGAGAAGACCAAGGCTTACTTTATGAACATTAATTACCTTTTTCATCACATAGGATGTGTATTTTGTTTCCATGTCTTACAGAATAAAGCAATTATGGAACGTGTAACAAACTTGTCAGATACGGTAGTTGGCCTTGAATCATTTATTGGCTCTGAGAGAGAAACCAATCCATTATACAAGGATTACCACGGTAAGTTCCATCTTTAGCAATGCAAAAAGTCTGCCCTGAGTGTTTCTAGGGCACTTAGCGGTTTACCTTCCAATTGGGTATCTGCGATAAAGTAGCATTTGATTTCATTTTAGAATATACCCCTTAAATGTTTCTCCTTGCTAACCAGTCTTGAGTTAGGAAGATTTTTAGTAAAGTGCATTAAGGCTGCAAAGGAAACATGGCAACTCCTTGCATGTTGTCAAGCCGTATTACTGAGGCATGGCTCAATCAGATGTACATCTCAACAGGCAGGCTTTGGGGAATTCACATGCAGAGGAGGCTTGGCAATCATCTGACCAGCGAGCTGAAGTTGTCATGAAATCAATACTTTTGATCTGCCAAGTTGCAAATAGAGAACACAGAAAAACGTATATTATATTAAGGTGAATAAACTGCTAAATAAGGTGCTATGTAAAAATTTATCTAAAAATAACATTCTGTTTTTCAGCTTTAAGTTATGGCACTTATGCATTTAAATAAATTAATGTGGATATGTGTGGCATGTAAAATATGAAACTGATTTTGGCAAAAAGTCGTGTTGCCTTTCAAGTGATTTATCTTCAAAATTTGAACTGCTATTTAATCTTACGTTTTGTTTCCTGAAGATTTTTTTAACTATTGCAGCAGAACTGTTTAAATTGTTAAAGATCAGATTAGGAGTTACACATAGCCAAAGCAGTGAATAACAGACAGTTTTACATAGTCTGGAGCGGTGCTCTGAGTGTGCGTAAATTACAGCTATTATTATTGTGATGCTACTGTAGTTCCATGGAAACCTTTAGCTGAAAGTAAACTGCTTATTGGAAACCTGCTGTAAATATATGAGAATGTGGCAGTGTTTTCCCTAGCAGAATATCTAGAAAAAGAAGCAAAGATGGTGTTGAGACACCACTGTGTGTATGCAGGCTGTAACTAATACATCAGAGTATGAAAACTGACTATGAAAATCGTGCACATTTCATTATCTGAAAAAAAAAGGTGAATGAAAAAGAAACTATGAACAAAAGCTGGAATAATTTCCCTAATTATTTTTCCAACTGTATAATCATGATGTGGCATTTGTTTATGCTAACATAATTCTGTCAATTTGATACTCCTTTTCTCAGTACTGAAGAGATCCTTTAAGACAATGTATGTTTTAGCAGTTATTTCCTCGTTTCCTGTAAAAATGTGTGCTAAATCATTTTTGGTACTACTTAATAAAAATTATATGCCAATATACATAGCTTTTGAGGTTTAGGCAACCTTGATTTAACGTTCTAAAAATAGGTATTTTTAATGGGTTTAATTTTGTTAGAGAATCTGTTTTAAGATTATTTATTTACTGCAGATGATGTAAGATTTTGACATTACCCACGAGAAGTTTGGTTAAATTATTGCATTATTTAATGAATCCTGCATTAAAAATTTTATTAAGCTGCTTGCAAATTTAGATGGTTGAAAAGACAATAAAATAACAAAAGAATAATATAGATGATCCTTAAATAAAATTTTTGGAATACTGTATGTAAGCAACCCTGTGTTACACCTGCTGTTCCTATATATAATAATTATATTTTGAACTCAAAAGCCAAACAAATAATTCTTAAATGTCACTTGGCTGGAGGCAGGGGTAGAAGGTTTCAAAGTGTAAAAATATTTTTCTAATATTATTGAGAAATTTTGTAATTACTACCCATAAAAATTATGCTTTTTAAAGTATTTCCATTTTAGGAAACTTTCTTCACTTCTTCTTCCTTTTAAAAAATAAATAAAACCCTGAAAAAATACTTGCCTTATTTTAAATTAGAGTTTTAGAGTTTGAGCTTTTTCTCACAGCTGCTGTTCTCAAGTGAGATGTCTTTTCTAAATGTTCAGTATTTCCATTTAGACGCTGGCTTTATGAACAGCAAATATAGGCCAGTAATGGAGAAGCCCTGTAGAATTATCCTGGTTTTCAGATGTAGAAAATCACCCTTAGGTTGTTCAGAAACTATATTAGGCTGCACAAAAACCATCCAGCGTCCTTGTCAGAAAAAATCAGCTTGAGTCGCAGCTGACAGAAGCAGAGCTTGCAGTGCACCTAGTGCTGTTAAAAACATCTGAACAACTATATAAGCCTCCCACATGAAAAAAAAACCATATTTATCCTAGGGTGGCATAGGGTTAAAATTTATCGAAAAGCATGATCTAAATCGGTATTTTCCAGAAAGTTTGTTAAAGTCATTTTTGGGGTGCAAAACGAAGTACTTCTCGTTTGAGCTTCAGTGGTTATCAGTAACCCATAAGCCTTGTTTTGCTGGCTGCTTACTGGTGCATTTAATAAAATAAAGATCACTCAGTGGTGCCGTGGGCAGCATGCAAGGTGATAGCCATATTTGCTTACTGTAAATACAAGAGAAAATCACACACAAACCGGCTGTAGTTTTGACAAGTATTAAGATCCCTCTTTACATCTGTACTTCTGTACCAAAGTGCAATTAGTTTTTCTCGCACAAGGATTTCTGTTTATCTTATTCTGCTTGATTACTTGAGTATAATCACACCGTTTGCTTCATTGCTCCTGGTAGTAAGCTCCAGTTTAAAAAGGGGAGGATGGGTGTGTGTAAATATACAGGATTCTGCTGTAAGACTCTAATTTATGCATCTGCATGACAGCGTTTTCTTAATTTTTTTTTCCTCCTTTACTCTTTCTTTCCACAAGGTTTGGTTCATGTCCGTCAGATTCCTCGGCTTAATAGCTTGATCTGTGATGTCTCAGACACGAAGGACCTTGCTTTTAGATTAAAAAGGAAGCTGTTCACCATTGAGGTAAGAGAAACAGTTTTGTTTCACTATTTAGAACCCAAAAGGTGGAGCTAATCCCATCTCTTATGTTTCGTTTTGTGAAATACGTAAAATATGCATCTGATGTTGTAAATTCATTTCACTCTGGTTTTGCTGTTCAGAATGGTTTTATAAAATATTGTCATATGCCTTCTAATTAAAAATGTCTCATTTGCTGCAGTAAATTGGTCCGTTATAAGTAGTTTATTTTGGTTTAAAATGTACATGGAAAGTAGGCCACAACCTTCAATAACAAAGCGTGACATGTTTCTAAGGATGTCAGGAGCATATTTAATTAAATGTTAATGACTTGCTCTTACTTGTGTTAGTGGGTGGGAAAGCAGCTACATGTTATTACCCCAGTAGAGGGATTTTAATGTATAATGCTGCTTAAAATTGTGTGTGGTATGAGGGATAAGTGTCCTTATCAGTATTCAGAAACCATTTTCTTTGCATTACTGAAATCACCTTTCGCTCTTTTATGTCATTTTAAACACAGTATCATTTACACTAATGTCCTTAAGTAAATTTCCTACTAAATTTAAACTTTTTTCTCTGACCTTTATGCAGACAGTCCTGATAGAAGACAGTAATACAAAAGATGTATTTCATTTTAATCTTGCTAAAGAGCAAATGAACATAGCACTATTAAGCAATTAGAGCTGATGTATTTATTAACCAAGTAATGCTTAGAGATGGAAGATGGCTTTCAGGGTGATGTGATAGTCATCGGTACAGTCTGGGTAATTTTTTTTTTTTTAACAAAGACATAAAACAGCCAAGCATCCCCGACAAACCATTTTGTTTAATCTCTTTTCAAATGAAAAGCTCTTAAGCAGGCCACTTGTCTTAACTGCTTGAAACCATAAAAAGAGAGAATTGCCACCAATAAATTAGCATATTTTTTACTCCATCACCAAATGATGGTCAATGTGGCTTGGCACTGCTTTGGTGTTTGGGACTTCACCCTTAAGTGACCACGTTGGCCCTTATTTGACCCTCTGCCCTTTTTAGCTGGCCACTTGATAAGGTAACTTAAGGGTTCTCTCTCTTCACTGCCCCCTCCCCTTCACAATTGCAAGTAGCCCTAACCTATAAATCATTGAAAGGGCCCTATCAAGTGACAAATTAAGGTGCCCTCCTCCTAATTAATGGTCATCAATGTCTTTAATTATCTAATCCTATTGAGAGTAGTTAATAGTTAATCAGGCAGCCAGTTCTTCATGCAGGTCATCTCTGCATGGGTGCTAGAAGTTTCTCAACTAGAGGTGTCCTCCTCAGAAGCCACTTAAAGGCAAATGCGTGAAGGAGGGCTTTTTTTCCCAAAGACATTCCTTTATGATGTTTCTCACTTTCCAGAGAATGCGGTTAGTGAAACCAGGCATTGTGAGGTACCATTTTAACAACTGCTTTTGAGTGATACGTTAGAAACAAAAACCTTAATAGTCTGTGTTTGGTTTTGAAATACAAATGTTCTCACTGTTTTCAGAAGTGCAGAGAAGCGTGCACTCTCATTTCACAGCGCACTAAATTCTCATTTATTGTAGCGATGAATTAGAATATTTGGGGTTTTTTTCCTCAGTATGAATCCTGACTCAGAATATAACTTTTTCTCTCAGCTGCATTTGGGATTCTAATTTGTAATGTAATTTGGAAGGGAAAAAAAAACATTAGCAGGAGGCTGTGTAAAAAGAATTGAATTGGCCATGGGGCAGAATTGTTGAAAACAGGCGTGTAGTGGAACTCTCAAAACAACCTGTTGCCCTAGACATGTGTAGATGACCCACTTGTGTAATTTCTCCCTTCATTGTTCAGCTGCAGCCCCTTTTGAATAACTTCAGGTTTTGTTAGAGATGTGCTTTCTGTAAGCTGAACTGACACAAACTCGCCCTTTTTGAACATGTTAGATCACTGTCCTACTGTGATCTTCCTGTACACATTTCACTGATCTATAATACATATGTTTTTCTTCCTCATACCATTAGGGGAGGCAGACTACAGCTAGGCTGACTAGAGCAATGAGGTCAATAAGAAAATGGGAGCAAGGGAAAATTGAATTAAGAAGGGATGTGAATACAGTCTGCTAAAATGGGTTTCAGCAGTTAGAATGTGAAGAGTCAGCAGACAGGTTTGGTTCTGGTGTTGAAAACATAAAGCAGCACAACACTGGGTGTTACAAGAAACAGTGTGCTTTATACAGAGTACAGCTAAGTTTATGACTTCCTTAGTATATAGCTTAAATGTGAAATGAAAACATATTTTGAGTATGCTACAGTTTTTGGAAAGCTTCTGCTTAGTAATATACACAATTTAGGGTAAAAATATTGACCTCTGCTTGAAATGCCACTTTAACATCAAATTACATAAGAAAAGTTAGAAATACACATCCTATGATTTATGGCAAAATTTCTCCAGAAAGAGTTTTCGTCACTATTCTTTTTTGACAGTTTAAAATAAGGGCGCAGGACATGGATTTTTCTCATATCTGGATTGCTCACCAGTTAAATAACTCTTTATGGTTTGACCCTCATCAGTAAAAAAACCTTACATGTCAAATCTGTTTTATTAGATTGCAGTTTTGTGGGAGGGACTCCGCCTCTTCATAGTCTGCAGAATCATTTAACTGTTTCAGGTTTTCCTGTATCTTCTTCATCAAAATAAAACTGACGGAAATGTATTCTAAAGGCATTTTTTTTAAAAATTCACGGTGAAAATGTTTTTTAATTAGTATTTCTGAGTGTTCATTTTCCATTTGTAAATTATGAGGCAGACCCTTTCCAGGAAAAGGTACCTGTTTGTAGTAAAAGGTGCAGTAGCTGCATCAAGCTTTCTCAAATCTTCACACGTTAGTTACTAGCAGTATATTATTATATGCAATATTATCAGAGATCTATCTTATGTGCATACCACTTTAAAGGACACAATTTTGAAGTTAGCCTGTCTAATCCTATTTCTTCCCACTTTGGAATCTTAATTAGAAGGAGATAAAAACCATCATTTGACTAAATTATTGTCTTGAATCTGTAGCAAAAGGTATAATCCGCAATTGGGCCAATTAGTGTACCCCATAGTTAGCTATGCTGAGGCAGGAAACTTGATTAGATCTGACACCAGCCTAGTTCCCACTGTTGTTTTGCCAGGTATGATGGTCAGACTTCAAAGGGCTTGAGGCATCAGCAGGGCAAGGTTTGGAGGCCAGCTTAGGTCCGGTCGTTAATCTCTCTGCTAAAACCACAGCAGCCCTCGCACAAAACAAGCTTACACGACACAATCATGCGGTATTAAAGTTTGGGTTGAGTCATGCCAATTTGCCTTTGATTTTCTGATGATTGACTAAAAGATGGCTACATGACTAGACACATACTGAAAGTTTACTGATTAGGTAAGTTCCCCAAATATTTGAAATATTTTTTGATTTCTCAGTTAAATGATATGACAGCTTGTTCGTCTTAATGAAACTTTTCAGAAGAATTGTTCTTGAAGTACTTTTTGCTTTGTTTGTAGCTCTGAGTGTAACTTTTATCAACATTTGATAAATTTGGTAGGAACATTGTGTTAATAGTTTTATTTGATAGAATTTTATCTTTGTTGTTCCAAAGCTTCTTGCATCAAAACTAAAGGAACCTGTGCCTAAATTTGATTTCTTCACTCCTCAAAATTTCTAAGGAAACATTGTTTGTCTTTGTTATTCAGGTACATTTACAATTACTTGCAAAAAGGGTATTTCCTCTTAATTATTTTCCACCTCACCATTGAGTAAAACGTTGTTCCACAGTTGTGATTACATAAGTGTTCCTTTCTTTTGCAGTCTGATTTGTTGAAATATTGCAGTAACAGTGACATGTTTCCATTCTGAGAAGAGCCTAAGGCTGCTTTAGTATTATTCCAAATGATTGAAATTGCCATCTTGCTGACTTTCCCTTGGGCAGCTTAAGGCCTGTTTACTTTTGTATTTGTTTCACATGTTCTCTCTGAGTTTGGCTGGCAGGACATCATTACCTGGTTTGACAAGACAGTTGGAGAAGATTCATATTTGATTAACTCCCTTTGTTACTGTCTGCTCAACATAAACCTCTGAAATTATGTATTTAAAGTTAAAACTTTTGATAGATTCAGATAAATGTTTGCAAATAGGAAAGTTTGTGAGATTTTTTTTTCATTCCCTAGTTTTGCCTTGCTGCTGATTTTTTAAGTCTTTAAGTAACAGGCAAATGTTAGCAGTATAGAAAACAAGCTTTTTCCCACAAATTGTATAATATAGTTTGTCTAATAAATAGTTGTTGCAATTTTTTTTTAATTATTATTTTGATCAGTACGCAAGTAAGAACCAGCTAATATGGTTTTCTTTTTAATGGCTATATAACATCTGTGCAAACCAGAGTGAAAACCTTTAAAAGACAACTCATATTGAAAACAAATGTCATATACTACATAAACTACTTTTTGTGAGAGGTGTTTCCTAACAGAAGGAGAAGAAAGTCAGAGGAGTCCTGTAGCAGGAAAGTTGCAGGTTTCTCAGTGGCAGACAGATGCAGTGTGGTACGGAGAACTCTGTGGTGTATTTTTCTTAGTGGTAACTGCCAGCGTAAAAGGTTATGTCTTTGAAAGGAAACATAGTCACAAAAAATAGCAATTGAGTCTATATAGAATTAAAAATTAATGTATTATTCCAAAGGCATTGAAATAATGTCCTTTCTTCATCTATCAATAAAGGACTATAAGAAAATTAATGTTTGCCAAAATAAGCAAGATTTAATTGCAATTCCGGGTATTCAAGTCTATGTTATGTGTCCAGCATTGGTATTTGGAAGAAGACATAAAACTCTTTTCTTTTAAGATTGTGAATTTGGCAATTAAAAACAGGAAATATGTCTCAGGTAGCTTCCATCTGGAATCTCTGTGTTACAGAAGTGCTGTTAACTGCTGCTGTAGATTGTTTACTAAAACAGGTGAGTAAGACCAAGTCAGAGCTGATAATCTGTGGTGCTTCAGTGTGGTATTAGCATAGCACAAGTTTTGTCCTAAGTGAGTCAGGAGCTGGTGATGTCAGTGAATGCCAGGACTGTGCTCTCGGAAACATTTTGTGATTATCCATTAAACACATTGAGAACAGGTATGGACATCATGGTTATGGGTTATTCATGAGATATTTCTTCTGGAGGAACAGATAACCCTGTCACCAGTACGTATGGGATCAGCATTTATTTAAAATACGCACACATGCCTTACCAACCTCTGTATCAGTGAGAATTAGAAAGTGTCCACTGTACCTCTAATAGCATCGCTTCTTATAGACTTCTTCCAAGAAAATTTGAAGCAGCCTTTATTAATTACTTACCATAATCCTGACTATGTTTCACAGATGTTTATAAAGTTGAGTAATTTTGTAAAGAAACAAATACATTTGAATTAATGAAGTATTTTAGGCAATATTTTGACAAAAAGAATCTGTGAGCTTGAGAGCTGACAAAAGGCAAAACATTGGTTTATTAGAAATTTAAGTCAGGTGATAGTTCTATAGCAGTTGATCAGTAAAATACAGAAATGAATTCTTGTTTGCGGAGGTAAAATTAACACAGTGTAACACCAAAGCTAACATATGCTACATTATACACGTTGTAATACTGGTAGTCAATATACCTTCATATATGGATAAAAGCAACTCTGTATTTTAAGATCATGCGCTGGTGACATTACGAGACTTGACGCCATGTTAGGGCCTTACAGCCTCAGAGTGGAACCTGCTTTGACCAAGCAGGAGGGTAACAGCTGTGACTGCCTGGCCACCCAGTGCCTGGAGTGTGAATGAAACTTTACAGGTATTCCTGGTTCAAAGGTGAGACAGAACGTCTCTGAAGTGTTACAGCAAGTGTATTTCTTTAATTCTCTAATGTAAGAAAATCTTTAGGGCCTCTTTTCCCTGTGTATTTGAGAATACAAGTACCCTTGGGGCTTTCATGGAAAACTTCTCTTTCTCCTCAGCCTGCCTTGAGCAGATAGCATCATACCTGGCGAACTCTAGTACTGGATGCTCCACTTCAGCTTAGGGACTCAAATGCAAGGAACTCTGCATATAAAACTAAACAGAGAGAGGTAAAACATTGTAATAAAATTCAGATTAAATTTATGCCAGTCAAACCACTGTTGCATTGATTTTTTCCTGTCCATTTTCCCTATGATATTAATAGAGACATTACCGCTGCTTTATTTAAACATAGATTGAAATTTATAACACCACAACATTTTCTTAATCTAAAATTAATGATACTGCAAAAGATTCTCCTACAAAATTAATTCTGTCATCATTTCAAGCTCCATTCTGCATTATTTCATCTAGTAGCCAGTTCAGGTTCTCTTTACCTGGTATGGTGTACTTCACTGAATTGTTTTGTCAGATGCTGTCAAGCCAACCTACCATTGTTAAAGAAAATCAAACTAAATCATTTTGGCATGAGCCTTCCAGGAATAAGGCACAGAATATGAAGGGTTTGATGAAATCAAGGATTTGATTTCAATATTGTAAAAGACTGCCTGTCAAAAATGTATTACCTCCTTTCAAACAATTTTGAATTTAAAAAAAAGGTGTTTAAAATTGTGACAGTACAATTTAGATAAAGTTTTGGGAGATATTTTTAAATTATGATAATTTAAGATAAATGAATGCTAATGGTACATAAAACTGAAATCAAGTAATAAATTTCATGTGAAATATGGAATTTCAGAACACTCATCTTGCGAACATGTGGAAAAATTTAATTTGAAAATATCACCCTCTTATTGTGTAATACTGAATAATGTAAATTAAATTATTTCAGTATTCTGAAGATGAGTACAGGAAGTTACCACTAACTTTTAGATTGCGTATGGAGTTTGGCAATATCCTGAAATTTATTTCATAATTAATTTTGTTTCATGTGTTGTTTCACATCGTAGAAGTATAACATGAGGGCTCCATTCAATTTTTCAAAACTTTAACACTTACAATACAGTGTATCTGCAGTTCCTTATCAGTAAACAGAACTCATATGTATTTTTATTTAAACAAATAATTATCTTGTTTGGAAAAATTTATACCATAATTGTGTTGTCGCAATGGAAGAACATGCAACAAAGCCATTAATGCAATTAAAGGTCACTTGTACATATTGTAATGGACTGCTCATTCACAGGATCAGTGGTAAGGGTCAGTGCTGCCGCATGAAATGGATTGGCCTTTGACTTATCTTGTATTTGCTGGGCAAATAAAGTAGTTGACATATTCCCACTTTTTTAGTATAAAAGACAGGTAGGCTAAAGAGATCTTTCATAAAGATGTTGGCTGGTAAAGATTAAAAAACTATCTACAAGGACTGTATTTTTCACTAAAGTAATAGTGCTTTATAGACAGCGGTATGTGGACGTAAGTTAGAAAGATGTTGATGGTGTTATCCAGAAGCAAAAAGAGTTAAGCACATATTCTTAGTAGTTCTCAGCAGGAGCTGAGTGCCACCTCCATTAAATGCTCTTTAAAATACCACCAAATTTTAATAAAAAACCCGATATTTCATAATTGTATAATGTTCTCATTTTCAAATCATAGCGAATTCAATCATGCCATTACACAATAAAACATCTTGAATTTTATATATCTCTTTAAGTGCAGGAAAATAAAAATTAAAGCTTATAGGAAGTATCTCCTCAACTAGAGGCCAGTATCTTACATGAACCTTCTTGAAATGCATTGAAGTAGGAGTTCAGGGCTGTTACTGAAAATTGAGAATTTTGCATCTCCGTGTGGAAGGTGGGCATCCATCTGGATCTTCTTGTCTCAATATAGTTTGTTATACTTTTGATTATTGATCTTTGGATAGAAAGTGATTCAAAGTACTCTAAACTAGGAAAGTGTAAGATAGCCCCATCAAAAACTTGAAAAGGGTTAAAATGTAATTTTGTAGGAAAACAGAGCAATGTTGCTAAATGTTTACTATGACTAATAACATGCTTAATCAAACAAATTCCAAAATATTTTATTGTGATTTTGCAAATTCAAAATTAAGGATTAACATCTCCAGTCTTAAGAAAATATTAGTGATTTTGGATGAACATAGATCTGTAAGAAAACCACAAATTTCTGCTGTCTTCAAATTTTTCACCTCTACAAAAACTGTTCCATGCCATTTTACTGATCTGTTTATTTCACTGATTCGCAATATTATCCTTTACTGAACTGTTAATATACAGGAATGTGGTTTTTTTTAAATTATTTTTATTGAGGGCAAACTAGTCTTATTATTCTAGTGTGAAAGACTTCACCAAAGTGCCAAAAAGAGACAGGAGAAAAAAATATACGTAGACTGCAAAGTACTGTAGGTGAATAAAAAAAATGTTCTAGACCCATTGTGCAAGTACTGCTTTCTTCTTTGGCCAAATTATGGGATATTATTTGTGACTGGATTCCAGAGTACATTTTATTTTTATATTCCTGGCCAAGAGGAGTGTGCGAAAAGTAGATTGTCATAAGCAAAATGGCTGAGGGCTACAATACCTAAGGCATAAATAAACTTAGATTTTGGTCATGCCATCTTTTTTTCTCTCTTTCTTATAGTTGTTTTAGTTGCATGGTTTTGATTTTTTTTTTTAATTTGCTTTTTCTTGGTTGTATTACGTACAGTTTTCAGAGGATTGTGTTTCCATGCATAATGCAATTTAAAATTTCTCATTACATATTAAAACCCAACAGCTTTTGAAATACCAAGTGAGACCGTCTCCAAGAAGAAAAATACTATTTATTGCATTTAAAGGGGTATTTCTGCGCAGCCTAACATTAGCATAATATTAACCCCCTTCAGAATAATAGCTTGGATTTGAATGGCATTACCAAGTAATGGTTCGGCTCCCTCTTTCCTCGTTCCTTCCTTCCAAAGAAAGTGAGCAGTAGTTGTATAGTGTACGATAACTAAAGCTTTTAATTGTTGTGCATAAATACATAAATAAATAAAGTTAATTTGGATACCAACTTATACCAGCCATAGACTGCTTGACTTTCAGAAAACAGCTGGTAGTGCTTGCTGAATATAATCACTTTAAATGCCTCATTTCTGATATTTAAGGTTTGAGAAACCTGTGGGTTTTAGCTTACGAAAATACCCACTATGGGCTGTTCATCTTCTTTTATCCTACTCCAAGTCTGTTATAGAAAAATTACTGAAGAATTTTCACTCTGACTTTCCTAAAATTCCTATGTTTAAAAACCAGTTACCAAATGGTCTTAACCTTTTTCTCATGTTAAACCACTAATCTTTGGGCAGTGTGTCTGCTAGAGTCGTACTTAAAAGTAAAAACAGGAAAAAAAAATAACAATTTATTCCTTTTAAGTGGGAGGATGTGAGTGTTACTGCGCAAGAGAATTAAGTTTCACCTTGCATCCAAATCAGTGCTTGTTAGTCTTAAAACAACCTGATTACTTAATGTTTAATGTTGTAAGATCTTCAGTAATCTTTGCTAAGGAGCTGTACGGTCACTTGTTCTGGCAAAGGCAGGCTTTGTATGACTTGCATATGAACATTTGAGGTGGACAACTTGGCCATGGTAGCTGAATCTTGTGTATAGGACTTCGTGCTATACCCAGAATACCTGGGGGTTTGATTAGAACCTTAATGGTGTATTTGTAAGCAAAACATTTCACGTGTTTGGACAGTAGCTATACGGTGACTTGCCTTGCCGTTGGGTTGGCTCCAGACGCTCCAGCTGGAGGAGTTAAGAACTGTGCAGTTGGCAGACAGGCTTGGGGTCTGTGAGTGGCAGAAAAACTGTAACAACAGTCGCATTCCACTCTTCTCAGTCAAGGATTATGGTGTTCCAGTATAGTTTCTGGACATGCACCCTTACTTGCTTTTGTTTGTGAGCCAACACGGTTAGATGAACAAGAGGAAAAGTTTTGCTTGTGTAATGAGTGCCACTGGTATTTCTTGCTTTTAAAGGCTTCTATGTGCAACCTGAGGTTTGTATAGTTACCTGCATATTGGCAGAAAGTATAGCAGAATATGATTATTTAATACAATATTAACCACTTTTTATTTTAAATCTGATGTATCATACTAGAGTGGAAAAGAGTAAACCAAAGAAGACCTTACTCTGGGAGTTTTTTTGGCTTAAAGGTGTAGGTGTCCTGAATTGATAGTGCTCACTTGCAGATAGACTCTCGGGACAGACCAAGGAAAGTCTGCTCACAGATACAGTCACAGCTTGTGCCCATCTTGATATACAGTATGTGTACATGTAGAATAAACACATCCCTCAGCCACTTGAGCTGCCATATGTTCCTAACTGAGCAGCATTTTATTTTCAGGACTTTATTATGTGGTGTTATCCATCAGTTGCATCTCTTCTCTCATTGATCTATTAGGGATTTAGTAATGTGTTGCTTGATCAATAAACACTGTAGTCTCTAAGTCAGCTATGTCTCAGGTCTGCAGTCTAAAGCCCCTGAGGCAACACCATATACTTCTTAATCAGTACTTCTCACCTTTTGGTATAAGGTTTTGTGATTTTGGGCAGATTACAGATTTCCTATGCTGCCTCAAATGCCCTTTCACAAACTTTTTGCTTCCAGAAAGTAGCATGGCAGGAGTTATATGAGCTTTTGCTCCTATAATGTAGGGGGAAATGGTTCTCCTTCCAGTATGAGTGCTTATTAAGAGGTACGAACCAGCACTTAATTTGTAATTCTTGTTGCTGTTAAAATAAGGAATTAATAAGAAGGAAATCTAATGTTTGTATTTAGATCTGGTCTTCAATAGTAGCATAGCCATGGGCTGTTTGTGCTTGGTCTACATCATCTAGACTAAAAATAGCCTTCCTGTCATTTTATTGGCAGAGTTTTAGCTACTCCTTTAATTCTGTTTAAAAATGGATAGAGAGAAAGGCAGCATAAATATTGAATGTGTGCAGATATTCCAGTAAGAAACTAAAAGGAGATTCTTGATGCTTTAAAGAGTTGTATAGTTAAATGGAATTCACATTTTGCTGTAGCAAAGAGGCATTTTATAAATTACAATCATCTTTAAGTGTGTTAGCTTAATTTTTATTCTTGTATTTGTATCATTGAAGTAGCTACTTTTAAATAGCTAGGCATCAACATATATTTACTTTATTTTATTAGTGTTCTACTTAGGTTTTGTTATTTTTAGGTTTCCTTTGCGTTTTGATAAGAAATTACTGATGATGTATTTCATTTCTCGTTGTTAAATAAAAAACCACGTTATTTCTAATACGTCTTTTAATAAAGTGAGTTTTTGCAGGGCAAGAAGACAAATCGCTCCTGCCTGCTAAAATCTTGAGCAACAGTCTGAAAATTTCTGGTTTGTTATATTTTGATTTTTGAGAACCTGTGGAAACGGTGAAGGAAGAACTGGCTTGTTTTTGTTCTGTCTGTCCTAAAAAAACATGGGCTACTTCAGGAACTTTCAAGACCACAGTTACAGTGTGGAAGAGACAAGGTTTTGAGGTGGACTTGAGTCTCTTGTATTTTTCCTGACCTGGAAAGGGTATTCTGGCTTTGAAAAGCCATGAGAACTAGGTTCAGATTACTGAAATGCCCTTAAACTTACCGGTGAAAATCTTTGCTGTGTTTGTAGAGTAACGCTCTAAGATAGAAAGGTTACACTGAAAGGATTTTGTTGGTGAATTACTTATATCCTTATATAAGCATCACTTTTTCCTTGTGTAGTCTGAACTAAAAATTATCCACATACCATGGTCTCTTCTGCTTTTGCCTCTCCTGTCTTGCTCATCCACACCATGGTGTATTTGCGTCTTTTGGGACAATATTATTTTGCACATTCAGTTTAAGAGTTGTTTGTGCTTACACAAATAGATGTTTCTGGAATACTTTCTTGTAGCATTTATTTGATTTTTGTTATTTTTTTGTTCCTCGGGTTTGTGGTTTGAAATCATGTTGTTACTTTGCAAATTCGTCCAAAAGATTAACATTTATTGGAGGTACAGTAAGAGAAGATGTGTTTGAAAGTAAGTTATGATAACTGCTGCTTTTATGGAAGGTTATTGGTGTTGTTACAACTGAGATTATGCAAAGAAGCAATCGGCATCACAGTTTTTACATTAGAGCATCCAAGTAAAGTGAATAGTTGCATTCCATCAGTTACAAGTGCATAGCATTGACGTGGGAGGGTATCAGCTCTCAGAACTGATAATCAAAATAGGATATTTGCTGGTTTTATGAAGTGTTTAGTTAATGAATATTCAAACTAACTTATGAATATTTTTTAAGCTTTCTTTTTTCCTAAAAGAGGAAGCGCGATTCTGGACAAAATTACACTCCTAGAAGATTAACTGTTCTCAGCATAATAAAGATATTGTAAAATTACTTCCTATCTTGAAAAATCAAACCGTTTATTGTTATTTCAAGTTTCATCTGATATATTGTTCCATATGGTTGTATGATAAACACATTATTCCTTGAACAGGAATTAAGAGTAAAGCTGCCAGGAAGGGGTTTTGTTGTCAGAGTAGTTCCCGCCTCATGTTTTGTAAGAGATTTCATGGTCCCATTGTAAAGAGTGGATGATTTAAAACGTGTTCCCAAGATAAACTTTCCCATTGTCATTAATGAGGATGGATAATACTGAGTGACAAGTGCATTAGGAATGACACAGAAAGAGCTGTTAGATTTGTCAGAGCATATCACTTCAGGCAATGAAACTTGAGGACATTCTCTTTTAGCAATTTTTTGCTTTTTATTAGAGAAGCAAGGATTGTGATTGCTCACACAGGTGGATTTTACTGTTCTGTTCATTAATATTTAGGTACCTTTGAAAAGGTAAAGGTGATAAATATGACCATTATACCCCACTGTGAGGGGTACCAATGGTTGCTTTGCTTACAAATAATTCAGCAAAAACTAATATACCTTTTATTTGTTTTTAAAATGTTTATTTGGAGGTTAATTTTTAATTTGCAAAATTTTTAGTGAGCAGGAATATTTAAAGTTACATAAGTGCTCTGAATTGTCATAGTGAAGCTTCTGGGATAAAGAAGCTTAAAATTAGGACACTATACATGTAATTTACATTGACTTAAAAAATTGTATTTCTCCATAGAGAAAGACTTTTAAATATTTATCTCTGAATAATTAATAATTTATGACTTTTTCTGGTGTTTAAAATCTTTCCAAACTACAACATGCCTATCAATTTCCATTTTGAACATGCAATTGGTCACTTTTTTGCCTTGATTCATCTTGCCTGGCTGCCAACCAAATTTTGCCTCCGTGTACCTTCTTGACACTAATAATGACTGAGTTTCTGTTCATTTGCGTGCAAGATTTCCCAAGCGGCAGTTTGGGGCTGGGATAAACTATCTATCATGACTGCGTACAACAAATCTGCCTCAACCAAACCACCCAATGATTGAAATTGCATTTGACAATTCACCTCTCCTTGGCGTGCCTGAGGTGAACATAGCTACAGACCATCCCCGGAAGGGCATAGCAACTCCTCCATATGTTGGGGAGGATCCTTTTATTTGTGTCAAGAGACTTTTAGCAAAGCATGCGTAGGCAGAGATTATTTTTTTTCTTAGACTTCCTTGTTTTCAGATGCATGGCTGCCACTTTCTCCTGACCAAAGCATTTTGATTTTCTGAAGCATTTTCTGATTTTGAATTCATTAAAACTGTTAAACTCTTTCTCTGAGATAAACAACTGCAATGTTGGATGTATAGGAGATTAAAAATTCAAGAGGTATTTAAAACGTTGTGAATTGTTTGTTAGAAGATTGGGCTATGAATAGACCAGTAGTGCTAGTCAGACGTCAGACAAGATGCCTGTTACTGTGTTGACCTTTCCCAAAGCTTACACCTGCTTGGAGCATTTTGATAATACAGAACCTAAGAAAGAATGACAAAGCAAAATCTGCTGCTGTCATATAAGGAATCTTTTACTTCTTCTCCAAATTGTAAATTTATTCATATTGTGTATACTTACTGGTTTGAAAAGCTGTCTGTGCAAATACGATCTGACAAAACAGACCTTTTATTTCTGGGTAAGATTACTCAAATAATCTTCAGAGTAAAAAGCTTTCTAGTATTGCTTTTTGCTAAGTATTGTCCTTTTTCTATGAAGTCACTTTTGTCATAATAGTTTAAGTAATAGCCTATGTCATCAGGAGTGCTACTTTTCATTAGGGATGTGTATTATTAGCTTCATCAGATATAATTAATTTGTTCAAATACAAATTTTCTGAATAGTTAGGGTAATAAAATCCTATTTCTAGGGCCATAATTTCTTTGTAGTTTTCTGCTGTAGTTCCAATGTATTGAGTTAAAAGATACACTGTTTTGATATATGAGTCCCTTCCAACTTGAGATATTCTATGATTCTGTGATAATCCAGATAGACAATACTGAAGAATTGCATTCTGGAGTATGTTTTGATTTCTCACTGTTTTGTTTAACAGCGTGTTTTGCCGTATTTGTGTATTTCAACAGAAGCATAAAGATCCACAGTCAAATTGTCCTTTCAAATAAGTACAGTCCATTCCTGTTGCTGAAAAGGGGAGTTTCAGTGGTGCACTCGTAAAGGCATGACTATCAGCCTAATTTTCTTTCTGACACATCAAGTCATACTTCCTTCTTAAAACTGAAATATATTTTTTCAAGCACTTTCATTCAGCAGATTAAGTTCAAGCTGAATTAATAATCTTTTTTAAATGCTTGACAGCTGAATGTAGTACATGTATCTATTTTAGTTGTGGGGAAGAAGCGAAGTATCATGCTTTCTGTTAGCATTTCCAGCCAACAAGTCCAGAAGAATCAAGACCCCTTTGAATATGTGAATCATAAATCTTAGTAACCAGCTGCTCTGAAGGCAGGGAAGAATAATGCAGCCACACAGTCATGCTCAGTTCACTTGTTACAATATCAGTGTACTAAATCTATCCATAATCGATGTCCTGATTTCCATATTTATTTATTTATTTATCAAAATTAATTTTATTCTCAACTTTTTTCCTTTGAGTGTATCTCTATGGTACAACACAGTGCCCTGTGTAGAGGCTGCTGTCTCTAAACCAGCTCTCATGGGTACAAAAAAGTGATATTGTCCTGTTAGACCTGGTAGCCCAAGCGGAGCACACTTAGAATTGTAGAATCATTAGGGTTGGAAGGGACCTTCAAAGGTCATCTAGTCCAACCCCCCTGCAAGGAGCAGGGACATCCCCGACTAGATCAGGTTGCTCAGAGCCCTGTCCAACATGGCCTTCAGTCTTTCCAGGGATGGGGCATCCACCACCTCTCTGGGCAACCTATTCCAGTGTTCTACAACCCTCATTGTAAAAAATTTTTTTCCTAATATCTAATCTGAATCTACCCCCCTCTATTTTAAAACCATTACCCCTCGTCCTATCGCAACAGGCCCTACTGAAGGGTTTCTCCCCATCTTTCCTGTAGGCCCCCTTTAGGTACTGGAAGGCCACTGTAAGGTCTCCCCGGAGCCTCCTCTTCTCCAGGCTGAACAGCCCCAGCTCTCTCAGCCTGTCCTCATAGGAGAGGTGCTCCAGCCCTCTGTTCGTCTTCCTGGCCTCCTCTGGACCCAGTTAACCACAGCTGTTTGTGTCGTATTGCCTCGGCATATTCTTGTTCTTTGTAGTAGATTCCACATTACAGAACTCCTTTCCCTCTTGATATTAACCATGCCTTCTTAAAAAAAACTTCTTAATTTTTAGTCTGGATTTGAGATTTTCTCGTGTATTCTTTCTGTGTGGCTTCAAAGCTTTATGGTATGACTTGGCATTATGACCTTCCTCATATATAGTAGTTCTTGTCCATGTCAGAAGAAACAGTTGTCATTAAAAAATGAGATATTTTTCAGTTCTTTGCTATTACATAGTAAATAGCTATACTGTTTTATGGTCTATAAACAATATTAAAGGGGTTTGAAGGAGGAGGAGCATTCCATCCTGTTACCACTGCAACGCCAAAGAAATTATGGGAGAGTGATTTGGATTGTTGGAATCTGCAAATTCATCAACAGTTTGAAAAATTAAAAGTTCACATCCTGCTGTCCGCATTTAAGTAAGGATTGATGCTGGCTAGAGAGTTTTTCTTTAATCTTGCATAAAAGAAGTTTGATGCTGGGTTATCAATAGATTCCTAAAATGAAGTATCACAATTCCAATTACTTAAACATTTTTAATTTTTATGTAGAACTTTAAAATCTGACATTATAAGCGACTACAGATTTTAAAATAATTTTATAATAAAGATTATAGCAGTCTGGCATATTTATTTATATATTTAAATCTAAGTCTTGAAACACTGATAATGATGAACTGCTGATTCTTGAAAACATGTATTAAAAAAAAAATTGTTTGTGATGACTTATGAGTATATATCTGCATGTCTTGATCAATTTGTCTGTGTTAGTCTGAGGCCTTTAGTCACTTCTCAGAGCCTTGATTTTCTTTTTTGGTTTCAATATTCCAATTTTGATAGTTTCTGTGAGGCATTTACCTGTCTAGCTAGAAGCGTTATGTGACAACTCCTTTCTGGAGTACTGAGTGGCAGTGACTGAAAAGACAGATTGCTGGTTTATAACGTGCAATTTTATAGTACTATGATTTTGACTTCTGGTATTTTCAGCCATATTGATTACCCAGGAATGGTTTGTGACTTATGACTGCAATGAAAACGAAGATTAGTAATATATTAAATACATGGTAACTTGACCAACTGCACTTTCGGGACTAAGTTTGTTGACCACTTCCTAATTGTTAGCAATTAGCCTTAAAATGAAGATTTTTAAAATAAATCCGTGTATTAAAGTGATCAAGATACTTTGTTATCTGCACGAGTTTTGTTAGCATATCAGTTATAGTGTCCTGATACGTGCTGCTGACTTAGCCTGGTGTATTTACCAAAGATCTGAGTTTGAAATTATTGAATAAATGAGTTTGGTGGCATTGTAAGCATGACTTCCTGTCAGTTATTGCTTCCTGTGACTTAGGTATATATTTCAGTTTTACTTAGCTTTTTACACTTAATTATGTAGTGCACTTATTTCATGTGTCATATTAGATATTCAAGAAATATGTACATTGTAAAGGAAAGGTGAAGCTGCCCAAAATGAGAAAAATTAATGTATGCTCTTTTTTTGAAATTAGCAGAAAGCTTTAAAAAAAGATCTGACTTTTTTTTAATAATCTTGTAAACTTTCAATAACTTGTCAACAAGCAATAGAAGTAAATTTATTACTTTCATCTTCTAACACCCAGTTATGCCCTCATCACCAACTAGTTCTGACCTTAGAATCTCTAAATGTATTTACGTGCAATTATAGTGATCTTTGAACATTACATTTTTGGGTAAAAATGCATTTATTTGTAATTTCTTCCAAGCACCTTCTCTATATTAATCTTAATAAGATCATTAGATGGCCCTGTGTAAAGTATTTACAGGCAAAAATAAGTTATTTTAGTTAAAAAAAAATATTTCCTTGTATTTCTTTGTGTTGTTTGAGTGATGCATATTAATATAGTTTTTGTAATTCTTACATTTGAACCATTGCTGTCATAGACTTTAAGTGCTTGCACATTCGAATGTAGCACACGGTATGGCAGGTATAAACGGTGTCATGTCTTGCTAGGTCTTTCCACTGGAAGTCGGTGGTGCCCAAGCTAGATCATAAAACTTGTCTGTCATAAAACTTGTCTCTCCTGTTGAATGTCACTTGTGCATGGCATTTTACGCTTTAAAAGTGCAGTACCTGTCTTTGAAACATTTTAAATCAATATCAGACAAGATTGTTGGGATACGATGAATGTTTTTACATATGAAAAATAAATATTTCCTGTTGTGAAAAACTGAATGCAAGTTGCACTGGTAAGTTACAACCTAAATAAATCTATAAAATAGATAAATGTTATAGTAGCTTTCTGAAGTATCAAGATGCAACAAACAGCAGGAATCACAAATTCCTGTGTGGAAATGGTCACTTCAATTAGGGTAAGGTTGTTTTGTGTAAGACCAACATATGGAAGTTTCCCAAGTTCAAATTAAATATTACCTGAACATTTTTTTATATATACTTAGATATCTATGTTCTTACAAAGTGGAAGGTTGAATAGTAAAATTATTTATCATTATCTGGCTCTGATCCTACTTTTATGGATTTGGGGTTGCTAAGTCCTATGGATATTCATGCGTCCTAAGTAACTACGGCACTTGTGACAGCAGTGTAGTTACTAGGAAGAAGTCTTTGAGACATTAAAACATCATAAACAGCAGATAAAGTTGATGCAAATCTAGTCTGTGATTCAAGGAAGGCTTCCCCATCAATTTCCATATCTACTCACACTGCAGTGATTCATAACAGCTTTGTTATTGTAGAAGCAAGAAGAGATTGTTACAATGCCTTTGTATTACAGAAGCGTAATTTTAAAATCCACTTGAAATTAAATTATTGCTTTCAGAGATAGAAAATAGAATAGATTTTTAAGCTTCTGCTTAAAAAAAAATAGTAATTTTTATAAAAGAGAATATGTAATTCTCTCTGCCGTGTTGATAAAACTTCACGTATTATCAATCCTTTGAAAAATATTCATGGACCACACGTAATTGCGATTCCTGAGATATGACAGATGTTAGGAAAGCGTCAAGTCAGACTTTCCATTTGCTAAAGACCTTATGTAAAAATGTACAAAAACTAGTTTGGGGGTGGGGTTTGCGAGCAATGAGAGCTATTTACACAAAACTGTACTGCACAAACTGCTGATCTGTGGAACTGAGCAACCCCTGGATGTGTTTGCAAATGGAATCCATAGAAAGCTGCACGAGCTTTTTTTTCTAGACATAGGTTGCTATGCCTATAAAACTCAAACTCATTACTTAGAAAAAATCAGATAGTCTGAAAGTAAAATAATAGCAGAAGCATCGTTTGCCCTTTCAGAGGGCAGGATCAATCTTAGGGGACTGGATTACAATTACAGTTAAAACCAAGGATACTTTGGCTTGGCTAAAGCTGTCCCCAGGAATTCAGCTGATACTCTTTTTCAATTTTTTCATAAGAGCAAGTGCCCAAATAGGTGTAACAGTAAACGGCCACAATGTGTCAAATGTACTAAATTTTTTTAGAGTGTGAAAGAAAGGACATTACTATATCTAGAGAGAGGAATACCATTTTTGGGGTAAAGGATTTATTGAATTCAGCAAGTGTTTACATACTAGTTTAAGAAAGATGTGATCATTGTTCAGGTAATTGGGCTTAAAATACTACTAGTACATCCTAAATGCATATATGATAAGACTGTGCTGTCAGTTCAAAATAAAGTTAAGGAGAACATATGGGACTTGAATCAATTTTAGGTTTCATCAGGTACAATCTGTGGCAGAGCAAACAATACAAATTACAGGAGTGTTCCTGAAAATGACCAGTTTATAGAAAAGTCTTTAAAGAAGTATAAGAGCTAGTAGAAGAGAGCATGCAAAAAAAAAAAAGGTGTTGCATCTAATAGGATGGAAAAACACCATAAAATTTACAGCATTGAATAGTGATTTTTCCATCAGAGCAGTCTATTGATACATTGTGGTATTGATGTGTTGCCATGTTTGTGTTTGAAAACTAGTTTTGGGAAGCTATTAATTTTTAAAAACAGTGTCTTAACGTTTTATAGATGTTGAACTACTTTCCCGCATTTTCTACTGTATTTGCAACGCTTCTGTACATCAAGAGAGCTATTGGAAAATATTTAATTAGCAACATCCATACTATAAGTTTTAACGTTGAGAAGTACTTTATATACAGTTGCAAACTCTGTAAAGATGAAGTAAATAGAAGTAGATGTAAAGTGATGAATCAGGCCACATAGACAGTAGTTGTGATGTATATTCTTTATATGATGCTGTTTATATCTTTGAGCTGTGGTCATTGGTTTTTGGCTGATATTCCTGTTAATCCTGTGTTCCTCTTCATCTGTCCATCTTCCTCATCTTTATTATGAGAATTATGATAGGAAAATCCAAGTAATCTTGCTCTTCGCTCTTCTTGGAGGTTGGACTAGATGATCTTTAAAGGTCCCTTCCAACCCAAACCATTCTATGATTCAGACAAAGACCCCAAATATTGGAATGCCTTTAGCAGCTGGGTCAATGCTTTAACTTCTTTACTACTACACTTGATTAGCAACCAAACTCTTGGCTTGCTATGAATATGAACTCATTAACAAAAGAAAGCCAGATAGTCAGTCTTATGTCCTAGAGATTCAAAGGAGGATTCTCTGTCCTCTGGGATGGAAGTTCAGCTAACAATCAAAACTTCAAATCAAGCTGTTTCAAATGCTGTGGGCACTGCCATTGACTATTTTCTGAATTCCTTAGCAACATAGAGTCTTTGTGACTTAATAGCGTTGATTTGCCAGAAGAAATGTAGTATCTGGTTGGAAAACTACTATTTTATGAATTATTTCATTCAGGTCCACAACTGCTGGAAGTTCTACGTAACATTAAAAATTCTACCTCTATCCTTAAATGTCTTTGCTTCTTCCCCGAGCCCATGAAGACAGAGACAGAAAAAAGCTTTTTGCACAGACTGAAGCCTGTTCTTCATGAATATTCAAATACTGGCTTCAGTCACACAAAACAGAAAAAAGTATCAATCCAACCACTTTTCTTGGTACAGGGCTACCAATTCAGGTGTTTCATCACACTGCCTTTGCTCCTCTCAGCGGAAATCTGTGAACCATTTCCTTTTTTAAAAAATTTGTCACCTTCAGTCTTCTGCTGCCTTAGCACTTCTTTGGAGAAAGGCCTACTTAGTACCATCAAATCTTACGGATTATGAGAGACAGATGAGTTATGGACACTGTCGCCATTGCTTATTCAGATAATTTTGTCTTTCTCCTGTTACACAGTTTCCATGTCCTGTAATGTTTAGGGTCTCTGGTTACAAAACTCTGCTTCAAAAGAAGACAAACCCACTGTTAGTGGGAGTCACAAAATGTCTGTGAGACAAGGATTCTTACTGTAAGTGTTTCTCTGTGCACAAAAAAAAAAAAAAAGAAGTATGTTGGCCCACCTTGAACTTATGCTTCATTGGCAAGTTCAGGTCCAGAATGATGATTCTAGCATCTCTATCCTTGTTTGTAAAGAGGACTTTTGCTGTCTTTTCATATACAGGACATCTGCTTCTGTTTGCTTGTTAGTGTGTCATCAGAGATACATTCATTTTATAATGAGTCAAGACTATTGTCATTGGACTTGTCATAGTTCCAGAAGTTTTTAACAATGTACTAGCAATTGTTAATTGTTCATTTGAATTAGCATGCCTCCTTTTCAGGATGTAGATGACTGATTGACAAGGAACAGTCAAGATATTGCCTGTCATGCTGCAACTTGGACTGTGCAGAAGAGTCTAGACCTAAGGGTAAACAGTCAAGGTATCTCTGATGTTTAGGCTCTCAAATTTAGTAGGGCAAGGATGGACCAAGACAGATTTCAGGTTGGGTGGATGGCAGTTAAGGGACTGGGTTTTCATTCTGTCAGAATTCTATCAAAACATGCGAGGTGATATATTTGTGCAATGTCTTGTAAAAATGACAACAAGTACAAGATCTGCAAACCTGGCTACAGTTAATGTGCTCAGACACTTCTCATTCTAAAAGCAATTATTACTTTCTGAAGCTATGTCATTCAGATAGTGATAGGTGTCACCACCCTCCTCCCCCACCATGGTTTATATGATATATTTCCATTTAATGTCAAGCAGTTGAACTTTGTTCTGGGACACTGAGAATTGAGTGGTGGTCTGCTGAATGCTATAGTCTGCTGGACCTGGACTGGGAAATTTCATCAGATGCATTAAGGGCTAGATACTACTTGGCTGAATAGAGATCACAAGCAAAACATCTGTTTGCCAGATCTCTGTCCCCATTTCTTTGATCTTTCTTGCAGAAAGGTTCAGGTTTTTGGTATCCTAACCATGTCAGGCTCCACACAACAGCATGGATGATGAGTAGACCTCACTGTTAAAGTACACCTCTTTCTCCCGTGCAAGGAAGGTCCTTCTCAACAGTTGGAAGGCTGATGTGTTGCTTGGTTGAGTGAACCAAGTTCATTTGTTCTCCAAAGTCTGTCATCAAAACTAGATCTCAGTTCCTTTCTTTCTGGACTAATCATTAAGGCTAAAGGAGTCTCCATGATCCCATATCTTAGCTAGACAAAAGCTTGCTCCTGGTCTGACTCTTGCTTTCTCTCTCTCTGCCGTTTTCGTAAGACTACCTCTTCTCCAGCAGCCTGCCAGGAACCTTCAATCTTTTTTCTCTTTATAGTTCCTGCCTTCATCTTTGCCAAGCCCTGCAGCAATCAAAAACTTCTTGTGCAACTGAGAGGTACAGGAAGAGGAAAAACCTTGCATTTTCTCCTATTCCTTTTGCAAAGAGAAGGGAAGAAGGAAGAGAAAGGCAATGTCAGGAGAGAAAGCTGGAGAGGAATTCTGCAAGTCATAGCTTTTGACCCTGTTTGCCACTACAGGTGAAACTGTGCAAAGCAAATTAATTTGTACTGTGGAGAGAGGTACACATACACATACACGCACACCCCCTGACCCTATCTTTAATGCTTTGTCTGCAGCAAGAACAATGTTTTACAGCTCTATTAGGATGCGGCTGGGAGAGCCTTTCAGGCTAACAGTGCTAGTCCTTACCTTCTTAAGCAGAGCTAAAAGTCAGTAGCTTTCTGTATTAGGATTTCATCAATATAGCCTAAGTCTTAAATTAGCTCAGAATATAAATTCTATGAGAGGTTTTCATAGAAGAGGTAATTTCTGAGGAATTATTGAAGAAGTGTAGTGAGGCATTTTGTGAATTTCATATACTGAGAATCCCAAATCTAAGAAGAGAAAGCAAGAAACAGATTTCACAAAAAGAGAGTAAATATGCTACTCTTTAAGAGGTGATATTTAAAGAGACGTTAAATTGCAAAGACCGTGAAAATCAAGAGATGTGGTTTGTGTTTGCTTCAGTTGTACAAAATGGAATAATAGAAAGGCAGAGGGAGGTTGGTGTTCCTGATTAAAGCACTGGGCTAGGAAAATAATCTTTGCAATAATGTTTAGAATATGTCTGGATTTATCAAGATGATAGAGAAAAAGACTGCAGAGAAATAATTCAGGTCTTGACAAGGGAAGCATAAAATATATGGACTGAGGAGAAAAGTCACCTATTAGGACTGTTCTAAGGGGGAAAGTATTGCTTGCTTCTTAATTTTTATGATTCTATTTAATTTTTGAGAAATGAACTGTCACAGTCTGATTTTGCAGTGTCTAAGTGCTAGTGTTACACTATTATGAGCTATCATATTATCTCTTTAATTAAATCTCCTTCTATCCTTTGTCATAGCCAGTATTATGAAAGTCATGGATGTGTTAAGGGGATTTTGATACTTCTTCCACTTTTGGTTCCTTGGTTTGACTACCAGCTTTCAACTGCTTAGTTCTCTGCAAGACTACTGTGACTACCCTGACTATTAATGTAAATTTGATTGAGGTCTCATCTGATTTAGAAGTACAGTTTTCATGAGGAATGTTTCCACAAGCACACAACAACCAATGTCAGATAGATCTATATGTCCTGGTAGCCATAACATAAATGAGTCATAAAAAGCAAGTGACATAAACAAGCAATGTAGTTGATTTGCTTCTTGACTGGACTATAAATAATACTTGAAGTGTATGATTTCAGAGCCCTGTGGAGCAAACCATGTAAGCACTAGTGGGAATATCAGACTTAGCCCTGAAGAATTCCAGCGATACGTATACTGCTGCCTGCACCAAATGGCAGAGGAGAGCATTATCAGGCTGAAGTTCATCATGGGCATAGACTCTAAGGTATTCTAGTTTAACACTGTGAACCACCCTTTTCTTCTGGATTTCTGCCTTTAGAGGAGCTGTGTTTTGACTGTAGGTAGTTTCCACATAGTCATTCAATCTGTTTGGTAGTCTGCGTGAATGCTCGCATGCTCAGCTTTGTCTGAAACTCAGATGAAGCCAGAAAGTTGTCTAGAGTGTGAATTGTTTGTGCCATTGCATGATGCAGTGGGTAGGAGCAGATAAATCACTGCAGGTTCTTTTGGGTGCAAAGGTTTCTATACTCTGTGTGAGTTTTTCCTCTAATCTGCAGAGCATAAATATACGAGAGGAAACAATAGAGTAAGAAATTAAAGGGATCTGAGATGACAAGGCTAAGCACTTGTTGGGGTATGTAAGAAAAGAGAAAGGAAAAAATTCAGGAGTTCAATGATTTATAGTTAAGAAGTGAGGACAGAAGAAAACACTACACAGAGGAAGAAAGTAGGCTTCAATTAAGATTATAAAATATATAACAAGTTTTTAATTCATTCTTTTCTAACAGTGTCAAGAACAGGTTTTGGGTCACCCTTGCCTAGCAGAAAGGTAGTGATTGTAATTCATTGAAGACAAGGTGGGTACTATTTTTAACTACAATGCCAAACAGCCATAATATATGAGAGCAGTTATTCTACTCAGATGTCTTGATTCGTCTAGTAAATTTGTCTAGATTTGTCAGATCTTTAGAAAAAAAACAAAGTAGCGTCTCAGTGGTTTTAAATTAATTTGTTCTTGCAACCGGGATTTAACAGTTCCTTTGAAGCAATTATTATTTTAGTACGAGTGTATATGAGATGCTACCTGTCAATGAGTACTTGGGGAATCCTCAGTATGCAGATCGCTGACCTGATAAACTGTAACAGCTCCATGGGAGTTGTTATGGTCTGTCGCATCAATGAGTATTTAGGGACTCTTTAATATGTGGATTATTAGGACAGTAAAAACATCGGCAGCCCATTGTGTCAGTGCAGCTGTTCCACATGAGTGTTAAGCTATTATACAGCCTTACAGAATGTTGTAGAAAATTAGTTGACTAAGCTTATGTAGTAGCCATGATTTTATATTGAACAAGTGGTCTCTTTTAACATTTTCACAAAATAAGAAATTTGGGCACTAATCCTCATACTGAACTTGTTGAGTTTTGAGATTGCATTTATAAAAATTGCGATTTTTCAATTACACGTTGAAAAATTCCCAGATTGAATTTGATACTGGTCTTTTCCCTACTTTTCTGTTTGCCATTTAGGAAGTAAACAACAAAAGTAACATAAATTCTCCCATCTAGAAATGTCTATCCAAAGAATAGGCCAGGAATAAATTATTACATAAATAGTTCAATTTTTTGAGTAATTTTCTAAGGTAAAGCAAATTTGCTACCTCACATAATCAGATCTATGTATGAAGTTGAATTCTTCGTATTGATCTCACAGGTATCAGAGATTTGGGTTAGATTTTGTCTTGTTTTTTTTTTTTCTTTGAATTTTCTTTTATACATGAAGAGAGATTACTGACTTCCCTAAAATAAGATTCTAATCATGAGGGCATGAGTAGAAATGATGTTGGATAGAACTTTGTAACCTGGTATTGAAATGCAAAATTTGAAGAGTTTAAAGTAGTTGTGTGAGAAATTTACACAGGAAAATAGTTGTGATATTCACAGAGTCTTGTTTTATCATCTTGTGTGCAACTTCGTCCAGTCAGATCATCAAACTTTATGTATTTGAAGCATTCTTATACACTGTACTTGCTAGTGTAGTTTAAAATTATTTTCCTTTTTTGGGAGAAAGGAAATTTATTTTTATTTATTTCTTTTTTTCCTTTCCTTGTTTCAGACATTGTTCAAGATGCTGGAATATAGTATATTTTGTATTACTTAGGAATAGTTTGGCTTTTCTTTTTTGCCACAATTTCATTTTTGAATGCTGCACCAAGGAAATAAGTTTCACAGGTCAGACAGGCTCCACGTCAGGATGTATTCCAGGTTTGTATCAGTCACTGTTGTAAACTGAGCAGAAGTTTAGCTGCCTCAATGTTTTAATGTAGTATTGCTAGTTTTTGTTAGAATTTTCTGTGCATAGCAAGAAATATATAATCAGGTAATGTAAATTCCAAAACTGCAAGTGTGTAATGAATACTATTAAAGTAGAATGTAGGTCCAAAGCCCTTCATTTTAAAAGAATTGTTGCAAATTTTGTCTAGATTTTTTCTCTAGGTAATTAATATGAGAAAATGCCTAGTATTGAACTTAAGGGGAACATTTTTAAATGGTATTTGTTATCATGTGTATTTAAATCTAAAGGGATGTTGTATAGATGAAGCATGAAATTGCAGGTTTTGATGTCAGAATTTTAAACATGATTTTTCCATTTGTCAAAACCTAAAATAAAAATGCAGTTTTGAAGTACATGCTCTAAAACTGCTGAAAAGCTGTTTGGTTTGTAATGGTCCCTTTACTACTCCATATCTGTCACAGGGGAAAGTGTGGAAACATAAGGAGTACACATGCATGCTCATAGTATTAGAAGAAACCCACTATAAACATCCTCAAGGAGTCTGTAAATCTTTCCCCAGTGTTTAGAACACATCTCAAGCTTAGTGTTTTAAGTGAACAAGAGAGAGAGAGAGAAAAATGATGTGTCTTACTTAAGACACTTTTTAAAACAAAATCTGATTCCATCTCTTTTCATTCTTTGTACAGTCATCCAGAATAGTTCAATCTACTTTCCAGTCAAATTTAACACCAAAGTAATTATGCGATTGCAAGTTTAGTTTTATAATTGACAACAGTGGCTGGATTTGTGAGCTTTTTTCCTAGTTCACTAATAAATTAAGTTTTAATTTTGTCCTTTCTGAATTCAGATTTGAAGAAGCTGAAGATGTAGTGGTAGCGTTTTAAGCACTGAATGCTAATTTCTGCCTCTTAAACTGAGGCAAGCTGTGAAAAGCAAAGATTTCTTAGGCGGAGTTGTCACCATAAGTTTACACCTTTGAGAGTTTACACTGAGGTTCTCAACATTTCTGAAATTACATTTCTTATTTGAAAAAATATTCCATTATATCTATTACTGATACTCTCAGAAAAATAATATATAATGGTAACTATATGCCAGATCAAAAACAAAAGATGGAAAGCAAGAACAGTAAAATAATAATAAAATCAACAAGTTACTATGACTACTAGAATTATATGAAATTATCACATTAAGCAAATTGTCAGGATAAAAAAATGAACAATCTTTATAAATTATAGAAAAAAATATTAATTTCATTAAGCATTCCAGATTCAGAACTTTTCCAGAGTCAGTTTATGATTAGAAGTTTCTGATGGACTTGATATTTAAATTCCTTAAGTTTGTAGTTATCTCAATGCCACTTGTAAAATTTACTTAGGATAGATTCATTGATAATCACAATGAAATTTATACAAAAATACATTTCTAAAATGTACATGAGGCCTGCGCCCTCTTATTGCAGAGGTATAAAGTTATAAATTAAGGGAGGTACAGAGATGGCTTCACATCTTTCATGGGTGGTTGTTAAATCTATGTGTTCTCTACCCATGTTCTGAAAAAGCACTTACTGAAGCAATTGTTGAGAAATTTTGGCTGACAATTTTCATGATCCGTTCAAAAACTGGGAAAAGAGTAAGTGTGTTAAACCAGCTATACACTTATAACATGTATGCTGCATAGATAGATACACACACACACATAGATACACATACATATATGTGTGTAGCATACTCTCAGCTTCTTTTTAAGAAAACGGGAAAAATGCCTGTAAAATCTGTTGTGATACTGCAGAGGGAAAAAGTGTGGGTTTATGTTTTTTTCTTCATTCTCCTTCCCTTTGGGCTCTCCATTTCCCTCTTAGACTATTTTCCTTATCATATTTTAAATCCTTTGTCTCCTGTCCTTATGAGGTTTTTGTTCTCAACTTTCCTCTTACATGAAAATATGTAGTAAAATTTGTGTTAGTATGTACAACTGTATTACCTGCAAAAAAAAATTCCTTGCTTTAAGGAAAGTACAAAAATAAAAATAAAACTTTTAAAATAAATACACTGTAACCTCACAAATAAGCATATGCTCACTTCAGTGGAACAGAAAACCTAGAGGTTTGGGGTTTTTTTTTTTGTAATTTGCTGTATTTTTAAAAAGATTTAAGTAGCTTTGTTTATAATTTGAATTATTTATTTCAGTTTAGTAATTTGAGCCCCAGTTTCACTGTTATATCAAAAGACAAACGTACAGACCCCACAAATATCAAATTACAGCCAGAGCCTGTAAATTCAAAGTTTCGAAGTTCATTCTATGAAAATGTGTCTATTGCAAAATAGGAAATAAGAGTTAAGAAAGCAAGTTCGTATGTGGCATATGGGAGATGTTAATAAATTCTTTTATATATGTGATTATCCATTAAAGTATTGATTCTCTAAATGTGGCAGAAAAGACTGCTTTATGGTTTTACTTAGATCATTTTATAGTCAAAATAGAGAGTAAAACTAGATGTATTAATTCATTTTTTGTAACAGCATCGAAACCAGCAAATGTTTGAGAGTGTACATGCAAGTTATTTTTGTCAATGTTATACCGCATATGAATAATTCATTACTTAAATACTGCTATTATTTATAAATAAACAGCCTTCTGCAGTATCATACTTTATATTCCATAATCCTGCAAATACTGACAACAACGAGCAATGTTTTACATGTCACTAACTCAGCAGGACTGTTCTCATATTAGAGAATAATAGCTGTAACTTAGAAAGCTTTTGGAGGCAATCAACAACTTCTTCAGGTCTGAATTCAGGGTATCTAGAGTTAAAGTAACATCAGTTGGTTATACCTGCCAGGTGCCAATGATTGCTGTCACTTCTTTTACCCAAGAAACTAGAAAGAATAAGGACATTTTCCATCACTGAAGACGTTAAAATAGCATATTAACGTTTGCAGTCATTTCCATTTCAATTTTCGGTCTTCAAGATGTTAGTTCTTTGGGGTTTTATCAGAATATTAGAGGTAAATTTTAATAAGATACATGATCAAAGTTTTACTGTGATTGAAAAAAGATACAAAGTACTCAAGCAAAAGTGCCTTATGGCATAAGGGCTATAGAAATATCTACTTACTGCACCAATTTGTTCCTAAGCTGATAGCAGTTATTGTTAGGTTGCTTTCTGGTAAAATCAGCTCCTAAAAATGCTGCACTGACATACCTTTATATACTAAGCCCTAAGACTTGTCAGCTTTGTCTCTCTACTGATTCCAGACAGCCTTCAAGACCCGAAGGAATAGAGAGTGATGGGTGAAGGTCAGTGTAATTAGAACTGTCTAGCCATGGACTAGTCTTGGACTCTCCTTACCTAGCTAAAGTTGACTGAAGCTGCCTGGTACACTTGCCTTAGCAAATAAGGGTGGGTGTTGTTTCAGTTGATGCTGTTAGATGGCCATTGCCTCTCGTATTTAATGCCTTACGTAATCTATCTTACAGGTAGCCAGGCCATGAGTAGGTGTTGATCCAAAAGAAAAGGCAGAACTATCCTGGCCATCTCCCATGGAAAATGCTATTTTGACATCTTTTGCATAGATGAATATAGCCAGGTTTCGATGAGTACTGATTGTTTGAGGTTGAAGTGACAGTATTTTGCCGTTTAAGTGGATTTTCTCTTTAAATATAATCACTTTGGCTACTTTTCTGTTGGACTTTCAAATAGCCTGTGCCCAGAGTCTGTACCATGTGAGAGACTCTACTACTACTCAGAGGCACTTGGGTTTTATGGCTCTCTACACATTCATGTTATGTTGTGTCATGCCCTCCCATGTAAATGCAGAGCTGCAACATGGAGTTGCAACTCCACTTACTATTCCAAATTCCGGGCAAGTTTGCAAACACACTACTATTATTTGGTCTTTGCCCTTGGAAAGAAGGAGGAAACATTAATTGCAACTGAAGATGGTCTTCCACTCAGCGCAGTAGTAAGAGGGGCAGCATATATAGGCATAGTCATTACCTTACTCTCACTTTCCTTACATTTCCTTTAACTCCAGTAATAATTTTAACTTCTGGTGCCTGTGATGAAATGGTCATTTTGAACATTTCAAGTTTCAAAAATAGACCAGATCACATCTAATGAATTTTAATAGTGTCAATTCCTACTGAAAGATTTCGTCATTACCTCTTCCAGGTACTCACCTACTTTGTCTTAATTTAGCTTCATGCTGGTTTGTCATTAGGTCATTATCACAAAACAGATCTTTCAATTAACTTTCCAGTATTTAAGGTCTGTATTTGACAAATGATCATGATGATAACACAATGTCAGTCAACTTACTTAATGGATATACCGTTTCAGAATAATCTGCACAAATAACATCAGTAAAAGTGCTCCTCTGACTGTTTCCATGTGCATTCCATCTATATAGGCTGACAGGTGATATCCATAGGATGCTTGTCTGTAGCAGAATTCAGAAATGCATGCCGTCTCTAAATACTGTGTATGCTTTCACAGAAAGGGATATATATCTCCTTTCTATACTACTTATATACCACATAGCTGAGTCAGAGAGACAGTTCTTTCTCTAAATATCTTCTAGGTTAACCTGCTTTCTTTTGGTGGCAGCCTTTTTAATTGCCTTTAATTGAGATCTGTGACAGTCTTCCTCCTCTTCCTTGCCCTCTGTCTTCTTCCTACCTTAGCTTTGATCACTCAGTATTTTTTCCGTAGAAAGTCCATGGAGTTTTCTTTTGAGACCGCCACAAGCAAGCTTTATGGTAACAGTGAAGCCAATTCCTGTTCAACAAGGGACGCTTGGACCCTCCTCTAAATTAATGATGCTTTGTGAGAAATACTGCTCAAAGCACCCACAATGCAAATCTTCATGGGGACAGGAATTCAAAGGAGAAAAAGAAGCTGCTTGCACTGTAACTGTTTCTCAGGTTTTATTGTCAAATATACATTCACTTTTTCAGGAATTCTGGAGTTGAGAGAAATTAAAAGGATAGGGTACCGCTTTTATGGCTTCTGCATGGCGTGCAGTGACAACAGCGTTTATCTGTGGTTTACCCTTACGACTAAGGGTAAAATTTCTCTAGATAACATTTCTCTGGGTTATTGTAGAGTGAAGTATGATAGATAAAACACCTTGATGAATAAACCATTACAGGTAATTAATCTTTCTTTCTTCTATTTGCCAAACGCTATGCAACATAGCTTTTAAATTGAGATATGTTTCTACTGAGAAATGAAAACTGTTAAACAGATTATGAGCTAGGTGACAAATTTGGCATCTTCACACAGGTGCTTGATAGATATGCTGTTCTGTATAACAGCAAAACTACCGTTTATGCAAACAAGGTGAAGCAGCCTTTACATGAGGTGAAGTTGCAGATCAGAGGTCTTGGAGTCATTTGTGACTTCATCCATGTGAAAGCCTTAACGTTTGAAGTGAAGTTCAAATATGAATCTTATTTGATCACAGTACTTCAACATCAAATGTTGCTCTAGTAAAGCAAGATGACAAAATATCTAAATAATCCATGTATTTCAAGATGCCTTCATTTCTGGTTTTGTATGTACAAAAATATATTTGTGTAATGTGTAATAAGGATTTTAATAAATGCTTGGAAATGGATTTCTTAATATGCTCATTATGTTTCTGAGCCTGCTAATTCTTTAAGGAAATGAAGAAAAAATAATGAAATTATGTTACACAGGTACTTAATTTTTTTTTATCTCTGATACTACTCTGGTAATTAATGTCTGGTTTATGCAAACTAGACGATATCTCTTACTGGACACATTACTGTCAAGAAAATATTACTTGCCTTAATTATCAGTAATGAAGCAGGGATAAGCTGCTCACTTAGATATAATATATCTAATGACCTTTTCAGCTAGAGGTTGTGATGAAAGGTATCAGTTTCACAAATTATGCCTCATTCAGTTTGTGGCCTTTGTGTAGATTAATGTTTTGAGGATGAGTTTTAAAGTCAGACATAAATTGTGTTTGGTGTTTAAAATTGATTTAGTGTCCTCCTTTTAGTACATCATTTTCTCTCTTATAAATTACACCAAGCCTCATTTTTATCTTCATGTTTTATTATGAAAGTCGATACTTAAGTCTAGTCTTGTCTTATTAACTACTACTGTGTGTTTTGACTACTGTATAACTGGCAGAGGAAAGCTTAAATAGCATTTTAATATGAAGGTGTATAATGATTTTTTAAAAGCTTGTCTTTAGTTATGTTTATTTTAAAAAACTTTTTGATTATATTTTTTCTTTCCTAATTTTTAACATATAAACCAATTTAAAAAACATAATCTTTCCTAACTATTCTTCTAGTTTATATCATTAGGAGTGAAAAGGGTAAAGTTAATCGCTTTCTACTTTTTCCTTAATCTGTGCTCTGCAGTGTGATCATCTCTGAAGTGTCTGGTTAACTGTGTAACTGGGATCTTTTTTATGTACAGTAAATGTGTACAGGAAGTGTTTCTCCATATCTTTAATGACTGGGGTTCAAATGGATTTCCACTGATGTGGTCTATTTGGTGTGCAGTTTGAGTCTGTGACCTAGATATGATTCAGATTTTTTTTGGCTGATTCAGCAGTGACACCAAGAATGAATCTAACGGTCGGTTTACTCTGAAGGATGAAACAGTGCAGTGATGTTTAGTAAATTTTAAAATTCCAGTGTACATTCAGTACCTTTTGGAAAGTAAGTGCTATTTTGTTCTCCTCCTCTGATAAATTGTGTAAGAATTCAGTCATATTGTGGTGTTTGTACATCCAGCATACTTGGTATCAGGCATTTGGATGTAGTGTAGGAAAAGGTCCGTAATAAAGGATCAATTATATCTGTGCTGATATATGAAAGGAAGATGTAGGTGGTCATACATCAGCTCTATGTGCTACATATTAACCATTTAGAATTGTGATTGATCTGCACATAATAAGCAATATGTCTGTAGATCAGTGTAAGAAGTAAGCGTCAACTTTCATTCCTACAGCCAGCATTTTATTTGGTTCCAGTATATTGAGCTCCGGTAAATAACTAAATCCATTATAGTAGGTAGGATGGATGTTCCTTAGGTCTCAGCTCAGGTGTGAAACCACTCTTCAGTCTTCTGACATACAGGGGTTGAGATAACAGAGGCCACAGAGTAATGGCACCAGTCTTTAAAGATTTCAGATTTATAATTTGCTTGGAGGAGTCAATCTTCTGGCCTGTGTCTGTGTTGAACAGGATGTTGAGACAACTGCATCTTACCTTTCTAGGGAGTAAATTTCCTAATGTTTTTGTGAATCTAAAAAACTCTTACATGTGTAATCTCTCTCCCAATCTGTATGCAGGATTCATATTATTAGTCCTTTTTTTTTCAGTTTTTTTTCCAGTCCTTTTTTTTTTTTCCTGTAATATAAATAAATATTTTGCATTTTATGCTCTCAGTTCCTTGTACTAGGGTTTCAGTAGAATACAGCATTAATTGCCTTGGATCAGTGCTTGAAAAGATGTATGAAGAGATTCTGATCCTTGCTGACAATTAAAGCCTAATTAATTGATCACCATTCAGATTTACAAACCAAAGTCCATTAGACTGGACTCAGAATCACTCCCTGAAAAATCTCTGTAAAACATTTTCCATTTGAGTTTTTGGTTAACATAACAACAAATCTTTTCCCCCTGATGAGGCCAATATTCCTGGTACAATTTCTATGTCTCTTACTCGTAACGCCTCTGATTAAAACCAGTCAAAATACATAGAGATAGCAAGGAGGTATTCACACTGTAATCTTTCCTTCAGCCTGAATTGCAGGAAATTCTTACAGCTGTACCTGTGAGTTTTCAGTGGAAGTGGCTCTTGGACCTTTCTGAAGATTAACCACATGGAAACTCTGCCACCCAGGGCTCTTTGCTAGGCACAAGTGTAAGCTTCAGGAAGCAGTTTCTCTGCAAAACATTTTCTATGCCTTGCTTCGGTCCTGGTTCACATGCCAGCTACAAGAGGTACTTACAGACCAGGCCAGAGAAGCACTGAAAACCTTCACTGTGTTAAGAACTTGAAGGAACCTATGCTGCTGTTGTTGTAATTACATGGGATGACTGCTTTATCCACTCTAGCTCCAGCACAGTGGCTGGAGAGCAGGTTAAATAGCTGATTCCAATAGCTAAATTAGAGATTCTCAACGGAACCTGACCTTAAGGTAAAAGTCAGAGTGGTTCACTCTCAGCTGGCCTCAATCTACCCCCCTACCTGTGCACCCAGAATTAACCACAGAGCTCCTGCAGATGTTAAAGTTAATTTAAATGTAAATCTAGATTAAGCCCAGATTTAATCCCATGCTCAAAATTTTGCACATTACGTACATTCTGCTTTTATAATACCAACCTGAGATCTAGGTCTACAGTCTTACTCCAGAAAAATTTATTTGTAAGAGTAGTGGACTGTTTAGTAGTGCATAGAACTGCGTAAGTAAATGCTTCAGACTTTTACTGTTGAGTAATAACTTAACAAGGCATTGTTGTAAGTGTAATTTTTGTTTACTTTAAAATGGTAAAAATGGAGGAGTAATAGTCACATTATGCACCCCAAAGAAGAAAATATGAAAATAAAATATAAAATCAGAAAGGAACATATGTAATAATGAGATTGAACTTGTGGGTGTATTTTAACCTTACATAGCAACAAAAATTATGGCTGTATTAAGTGATTGTTTTATGAATGAGAGCTGCAAGATAGGTTATGTTTACATGTTTATTAATATCATAGAGATACATGGAAAACAAAAATCATTAAATTCTGAAAATCACTTCAGTATTAGTAGATTTACTATAACATGGAAATCCTTAGTCACTGTAGTTGAAAAAAATGTACATACCTTTCTGATTTTTTGCAATTTTCTGTTTTCTGATAGTTATTTATGTTAATATGTTTTCAAGCCTGTCTTCTAGATATTTTAAACATTATTAGAGCACTGATTAAAATATACCCAAAGGTGCTTGGTCAGATGCTTTCCAACGTATAAAATAAATTATACCATGAAATTATATAATGAAACTCATTATATCGTGAAGCATTGGTACAATACAGTTTTAGTAAAAACAACTTAAACTTATTTTCAGAGTTTGAATGGAACATACTGTTATTTTTAGGCAAGGAATAATACTTAAAATTTGAAATTGAATTACAAAATACAATATATTATGTATGCGATGCTAAGTGAAGTTAGTGGACACTGATGGCTTTTAGTAAAAAGATGACCCTTTAATCTAGAAGAAGATATTGGAAACAAATTAGAGTTATGGAACTAAAGCAGTTCTATAAGTAAACGTAGTGGTCTAAATTATACCAGAAGATAATGCGGATAATTTTGTCAAATGTCTTTCCATTCCTAATAATATGTTATGTGATATTACTTGAAAATATTCACAAATATTGGGGAAAGAGGTTGTTTTGGTTGCTTGTGTAGGGGTTTGTATTTCTCAGCAGTTCAAAGAAGGAATAAAAAATTTCTTCAAAGTCCAGTTCAGGTCTCCAGCAGAAATGTTACCTTAGTCCTTTGGCTTCATTTAGCTGTAGTTTTCAGAAAACTCTGCCAGAGAGTAAAAAAAGTCTGATCTGCTTTACCTCTCAAGATACGTGCTGTGAAACTTTCATTTAGGCTTGTCATGCAGAAGTTACGTAAGTGTGGGTTTTCCAGGATCTCTTCTCCTCTCTTAACCATAAAGATCAAGAGAAGCCAAACTTTTCAGTGTGTCTTTGAGATATATGGTATTCCTGATTATAGGAGGATGAATAATTCATGTTCGTTCTCTTTATCATATCTTTTTAATATTTAGTGATGATGTTAAATAAATTTTATCTGTGATCACAGGGAAGCCATACATGCTGATATTTAGCCTGAACCAGTAAGCCAAAAAAACCCCCAACTTCTGCATTCTTTGGCTCTCCAAGTCACATTCTGAGGGACTGGGTTTGAAAAGAAGTCGTATGCAGGTCAGCAGAAGTTGCCTCCACTGAAGCATGCACAGCAAGTCTACCTATTCTGTTACTTGCCACAGGTAGTGATGGACTTGGCAAATCTTTGTCGGAAAAATGGTCCTTTCTCTTTATCCAGCCGAATGCTTTGTATTTCAGCAGCACATCAGGGATTCAGACATTCTGACAGTATGTTTGTCCATCTCAGGATGTGAGTCTTTCTGGTTGGTGCTAATTAATTTAACCCATGAGGTGGCAAATGAACTAAATTATTTCAGTAATTTCTACCTAGTTTTCCAAGTTGATGGAAGATTCCAAGTTGTTTTTTTTTTTCTTGTTCTGTTGTTGTAATAGAAGATACATGAAAATACACATAATGTTTCCAGAGTTCAAAGGAAGAGCAAATATGATGAGCAACCATTCATCTTAATTCAGTACTCTTTATGGAAGTGTGCATGGAATTGAATGTTGCATAGCTTGTAGCAATAACATTATCTTGCTCCAAAGATATTTCCGTTCTGAATAGACATAGAGCTGAGAGAGACACATCTTACAAATGTGGAGACACAAAATAGTAGTGAGACAAAGTTTTTCCAGAGTTAGTCTTTGCAGGGCTGCACACTAAACTAGGAACTTCTCAGGTCATGTCTAATTTCTTCATATATAAAAAAAGTCTTTACGTCTTACTGCACTCTGTATACTTGAAGTTCCCTAACAGCAGTTGTATACTGACATCAAAATTCTTGAAATTGTGCAAGAGCCAAAAAAAATTATATTAGACTCAACTAGTAAGCCATGATTTCATAAGTCTAAAAATACCTCTAAAAGCAACTGTATATTCCTTGGCAGGACCCATCCCTTAGAAGCAGCATCTAAAACCTTTCAATTTGGCCTCAATTAAAAGTGTATTTATATGTGAGGTACGAAATAGTCTTGTTTAATTGATTTTTCTTTATGTATTCTATAAACAACATGGACAAGTATCTGTGGAACTGTTTTGTTAATTAAAAAAGTCCCAAATACTTTTTTTCCCCTGATATACTGGATTAGTTGAAGCCTAAAATGAAAGTGCTTCATTGGTGCCATATTAAGGATACCTTTATGACTGCATATACTTAAAATATAAGTTAGAAAGGGTATTGGATAAATATTTTAAATAAGTCTTTATAATATCATTCGAGCAATGTCAAATACAATTTTTATTTTAAAAGATTTTGTTGGAATTTAGTCTTTGAAAATATTAATAACAGCTTACAGCAGGTAGGCTATAAAATAACACTGTATGCTGTCTATTTAGTTTCTGGTTGAAAAAGCACAGCAGTACTTTAGTTCATTACCTTTGAAAAAAACAGTAACAAGATAATACAGCTGCCTCTGATTAAGATGTAAATTCTTTCTAATTAGAATGTAAATTCTTACATTTAAATGAAGACATCAATTGTCAGGATGCCATATGATATCTTATTCCACCTTGCCTGAATGAAGCCCTCACTGTTCATCTATGGCACTAAAATAGTTTTGCAATCCCTTTGTTCTCTGATTCTTGTAATATTCTCTTTTCATGTTCCCTTTACACATTGCTTTTGTTTATTTTCCCCCCGCATCTGATATTGTTGTGTCTTGGGATTTTGCAGAAATTTGGAATGAAAATTGAGTTCAGTCAGTGCCAGTATTTGCTTGTGCCTCAATTACTTCTGCTGAATTTTCCTCAATGCAAATCAGGCAGGTTGCATAAAGTGGTGCATGTATTTGAAATAATTAATTTTCCGTAAAATGACGGATCAAGTCCAATCAACCTTCATGAAATCTAAATAAAAGAATAGAGAATTAGAAATTAATTAACATTTTCTGTTGCTAATACTTTATTATGCAGTCTAAACTATAAATAATAAGTTTTATTTTTGAGCATAACTTTTTATTATGAACTGTTGATTATAACCTTTGACATAATTATCTTGTTAAAATATATCAGTGTAAGTATATTAACCTAAACTTAATGTCATGGAAGGCATTGTAAATTAATAACATTTTAAAGTAGAAAATTAAAAGATAAACAGAGTTTAAGAACGGACCCATTAATTATTTTTGCATGTAAAACTCTTCTGCAGAGTTAAGGGAATATGTGTCTACCAGTTGATTTTCAAGTGTTTAATTTAATTGCTTTATTAAATTATGCTGTAATACTAAATCTTGTTGACTGAGAACATATCCTTGTTTGGTTTTTTTTTTCGTTGGAAGCTTGGTTCTCATCATATACCTGCGTAGGAAAAGTTTACATTCTTCTTACAAACACGTGCCTTCTGTTGCTACTCCAAATCATTATTCTTTTCCCCATATATGAGCTGTATTAATTTTTAGTATGTATTTTTTACATCTCAAGTGCTTCTGACAGTTTCAACAAGAGATATTCAAAACCAGAGTTTATAAGTAACATCAAAGTAGGCTGCATGATGTATTGTCCAGTGTCAATCTCAGTACTGTCATTTAAGAAAAAACTGGTGAAATACAGAAGTATTTTACATGGAGAGCTTACTCTGAAATTCTTGGAGTCATCCTCGTGTCTAGTTTAGAATAAAATTTTAATAAATATTAACTTCTACTGTTATGCAGCTTTTTTTTTTAAATATTCCTTTAAAAAAAACCATTTACTTGTACTAAAAACTGAGGCATTTTGTTCAAGGCAAGAACATGCCATGATCTTGAAGCAACTTAATTATTTCAGTTGGGGCTAATCAATACAAGCTAAGAGTTAAGAGATTACCTGGTATTCACTGTGTCACAGAGAAAACACATATATTATTCTGTCTTTTAGGGTGATTATATTTCAGTGTGTGTTTCAGGATGCTTTGGATCTATATTAATATTTATAATATTCTGAACAGATAATGGATTATTGTGATGTTACATAATATAGTTAATAATTCTTTAGTGGGTGAAGAGGAAATAACTCTGATCAGTTTGGCCTGGATATTGAAAGTGGTAGGAACTGAGATACTTTCATCCAATTAGAGTAACATCCAAAAAACATGATAGAGATAACACAGTAACAAAAACAGATCTGTGTACACAAACATTTTCATATGTAAAATAAGCTGAAAGACTATAGAAACTGAGCAGATTCCAGCCTTTGAAGGGATTTGTTAGAGAAATAACAAATAGCATTATTTACAAAAATTTTCGCTCTGTTGCTTTCTTTCCTCCAAATATCCTGCAGTGTATCTAGGAAACAAAGAATTTTAAAAATCATGTTCTCACTTTTTAAATGTCATTTTAAGTGTTTTTCTGCATGAGGGGAACAGGCAGTAAAAACCAGGTCCAATAAACAATAAAACTTTCAGATTTTCTTCAACCACTTGATCTGTACCCAACCCCCCTAACGTTTTTGGTTTGGAATACTCAATAAGGTGATGGTGCTGTACTTCCTTTTCTGCAACACAGTGGTTTGTCCTGTATCTCTTCCTCCTTGGATTTATATTTGGTGCCTTTACTGTCTTTTACTTCATTCTGTATTTCACTCAGATATTACTTTTCTCTAGAAAAACATTGCCTCCCGTGCACTGTTCATTCTGCTCATCAGTCTGACCAATTTGACAATTTCTCATTCATCATAGATGTTGTAAATCACATCTCTAGGTCTTTCTTTGCCATCCAAGTCTCTATTAGTTCTCTTTCTGTGGAAGGAATCCCAGACCCTCCTGTTTCCTGCAAGAGTCAACTGGTATATCAACAGGAGTGTTTAAAGTATGAGCTTGATAAGTTTGTGGAAGTAATCTTATTTATTTCCTGCCATTAACTAATTTAGTTTTAACCTTCAGTAAGTTCTAGAATTGATCTACCTTTTGTGGCTAACTTATAATCTCTATTTTTACATGCTAATATGTTAAATTTTCTGATACATCGAATCTCAGCTATAATTACAGTCTTCACTGAATACTTCAGTAAGATGTGCCAGCAGAGAAGGTGATTTACAGTCTGAGTCATAGAATCATAGAATGGTTTGGGTGGGAAGGGACCTTTAAAGGTCTAGTCCAAGCCCCCTGCAACGAGCAGGGACATCTCCAACCAGATCAGGTTGCTCAGAGCCCCTTCCAACCTGACCTTGAATGTTTCCAGGGATGGAGCATCTACTACCTCTCTGGGCAAGTTGTTCCAGTGTTCCACCACCGTCATGGTAAAAAATTTCTTCCTTTTAACTGATCTGAATCTTCCGTCTTTTAGTTTAAAACCATTACCCCTTGCCATATCGCAACAGGCCCTGCTAAAAAGTTTGTCCCCGTCTTTATTAACAGCTTTATTATAAGGAAGGCAGCAGGCCCTACTGAAGGGTTTCTCCCCATCTTTCCTGTAGGCCCCCTTGAGGTACTGTAAGACCGCTATCAGGTCTCCCTGGAGCCTTCTCTTCTCCAGGCTGAACAGCCCCAACTCTCTCAGCCTGTCCTCATAGGAGTGATGCTCCAACCCCCTGATCATTTTTGTGGCCCTCCTCTGGACTCATTCCAGCAGGTCCATATCCTTTTTAAGTTGGGGACTCCAGAGCTGGATGCAATACTCCAGGTGGGGTCTCACCAGAGCAGAGTCAAGGGGCAGAATCACTTCCCTTGACCTCCTGGTGACTCTTCTTTTGATGCGGCCCAGGATACAGTTGGCCGCCTGGGCCACAAGTGCACATTGTCAGCTCATGTCCAGCTTTTCATCCACCAGTACCCTCAAGTCTTTTTCAGGACTACTCTCAAGCTCTTCATCCCCCAGCCTATATTGATACTGGGAGTTGCCCTGACCCATGTGCAGGACCTTGCACTTAATTTTGTTGAACTTCCTGAGGTTCATATGGCCCCGCCTCTCCAGCCTGTCAAGGTCCCTCTGGGTGGCATCCCTTCCCTCCAGCGTGTCGACCGCACCACACAGCTTGATGTCGTTGGCAGACTTGCTGAGGGTGCACTCTGTCCCACTGTCCATGTCACCAACAAAGATGTTGAACAGCACAAGTTCCAGTACAATCCCTGAGGAACACCACTCTTCACCAGTCTCCACTTGAACATCGAGACATTGACCGCAACTCTTTGAGTGCCGCCATCCCGCCAATTCCTTATCCACTGAGTGGTCCATCCATGAAATATGCTTCTCTTCAATTTAGAGACAAAGATGTCATGTGGGTCAATGTCAAAGGTGCTGCAGAAGTCCGAGTAGATGATGTCAGTTGCTCTTTCTTTATCCACCAATGCTGTAACCCCCTTATAGAAGGCACGATTAGCCCTTAGTGAAACCATGTTGGCTGTCACCAGTCACCTCCTTATTTTCCATGTCCCTTAGCAATAGTTTCCAGGAGGATCTGCTCCATGATCTTGCCAGGCACAGAGGTGAGACTGACTGGCCTGTAGTTCTCTGGGTCTTCCTTATTTCCCTTTTTAAAAATTGAGGTTATATTTCCCCTTTTCCAGTCAGTGGGAACTTCACCGAACTGCCACGACTTCTCAAATGTGATGGATAGTGGCTTAGCAACTTCATTTGCCCATTCCCTTAGGACCCATGGATGCATCTCATCAGGTCCCATGAACTTGTGTACTTTCAGGTTCCTTAGATGGTCCTGAACCTGCTCTTCTCCTACAGTGGGCAGTTCTTCATTATCGCAGTCCCTGCCTTTGCCTTCTGCAACTTGCACAATGTGGCTGGAGTCCTTACTGGTGAAGACTAAGGCAAAAAAGTCGTTGAGTACCTCGACCTTCTCCATGTCCTGGGTGATCAGGTCTCCCATTTTATTCCAGAGAGGGCCCACATTTTCTCTAGTCTTCTTTTTATCACCAATGTACCTATAGAAGCTTTTCTTGTTGCCCTTGACAGCCCTGGCCAGGTTTAATTCTGTCAGGGTTTTAGCTTTTCTAACCTGAACTCCAACAGTTTCTTTCTCGGACATACCTTTCTCAGTTCTGCCAAAAATTTTCAGTAGTTATTGTCTTGTCTTGCTTCGGGCATTTCTTCTTCACATGATGTTTTTAACTATTTTAACATTAGGAGAGTAGCTGTGTAACAATAGCTGTGTAGCAAAGTTTGATGCAGTCCCCTTGCCAAGGGACTCTTCTTTCCCTTCCTGGCTTTTTCTTATTAATTTTTAGTATATTACTTTAGTAGGGGCCATCTTGAGGGCTCTGTTCCAAAGACATAAATAACTTTTATATGACTCAGCAGCATCAAGGTCAACTTCTTCACATTTTAACACTGAGTATATTAAACCCTGATATATTGCTATAAAAGTCCAGAAAGCTAATTCAATTTTATATGTAAATCAAATTAGATTTGTTTTGCCTCCTGGTGTTATTTTGCCACTATTTAAATTGGTAAGAGAACTGTGTAGATCAGAAGTGTCATTGCAGTCAGTTTTTAGAACACTTAAGCTAAACTTTGGGTTGACTATCCACAGATAATTTCATAGGTTTGAGGGGGTTGCTCTGCATTTTGAAATATTTAAATACTCCATGAAACAATTTTACTTGTCTCCACCAAGTAACAGCGAGGCAAACTGCCAGAGTTTATTGTACTAATCATTTGTCTCTACAGTTGGTGAGGAAACAAAGACATTCTGCCATATTAATGGGGAAACATCTGCCCTTCAAAAGAGAGAAGTCTGATTAAATAAAAGAGAATAACTTATATTGTCAGTATGAGAAAGAGCGTGGAATAATTAGTGGGAAATTATAGGTCAGGTGTAGGGTTTCTGTGACATTTTTGGTCCCTTTTATTAATCCTACCAGTTTTTGCCAAAATGTAGGCATAGATAAGAACTTAAGTTTAAACTCTCAGTATTAGCTAGACCTGTCAAAGACATCTGAAAGATTCCAAACTAAACAATTAAAAAATTCATGTACTATGATCTTTGTAGCAGGATTCCCGTTACACAGTGGTGAAGTGATACCTTTTCTTCCTCCACAGTCACAAGAGAAAAACCTTTTCCCTCACACACTGTATTATGCAAGACAAAATGAATTAAATGCGTGTTTATGATAATTGTTATTCATTTTACTTAGAAGTGGAGAGGTGATAGAATGAGAAACAAATATTTTGAATAGATGTTTTCATAGAGTAAATGAAAGCAGTATTGAGTGTGTGAATAAGTCATGGTAAAAACAGTTCAGACAGTGATTTTGGATTTACATAGCTTTATTTGCCTAATATGAACAGTAGGTATAGCTTTTGTGTATATTATACCCTGAATGTGTCATCAAAAAGCCTTCTTCTGAATAAACTTGCTTAAATTATGGATACAAGGACCCAGCATATTTTAAAATACGCTTTAATAAGTATGCAGAATAGGAGCGACATTGAAACACCTTCCATGCGTCTATTAATTTCATTTCTTTATTAATTCTTAAAAGTTGAGAGATGCCTTCAAAATTGTGTATACTAATAGTCAGTAATAAGCAATAAAATAGGCAGAGGCTTTGTTTTTCACTTTGTTGGTGGTTTTCCACTCTATTTTAAAAGAGGGAGCCATTTCAGTAATGCAACTTCTACCAAACACCGGTATCAGTAACTTCCCCACTATCATCAACCAGACTGAGCCCATCAGCCTGCGTTATCACTATAAAAAGAAGTTGCAGCTTTAGGCATTGAAAATAGGGAGTTTTCTCACTAAATGCTGACCTATGTGCAGGTATGTGCAGCCTGATTTTAAAACCATGTCACAGAAAACTGCCTGAAACAGAAAACGGCCTGCCCAGGGAGGTGGTGGAGTCTCCGTCCCTGGCAGTGTTCAAGAGGCGGCTTGATGAGAAGCTACAGGATATGGTTTAGTAGCTGTGGCAGCAATGGTAGTGGGAAGACGGTTGGACTAGATGATCTTATAGGTCCCATACAACCATGTGATTCTATGATTCTATGATTCTATATGCCTGCATTACTTTGTGACCTTTAATAGGAACCGTGTTTTTAACAATGTAATTGTAATAATTCAGAAGTCTGCAGAACCCGAAGATAAAAACACATCTCAGCAGATTGATAGTACTGAATAGCGTAAATAGTACAAAGGCATAGATACTGGATACTGAGTATTTTGAGTGTGTACAAAATAAATCATTTTGTAAAAAAGGGGTTATAGGTGGCCCTTCTTTGCAATAAAAGTAGACCTGTCTAAGTATTTTATACATACAAGTTTTCAGTATTCAGATATGCAGATGCTTGATGCCGAACGTTCACTAAAAATATGATTGAGATACATAAGTGATTGGTTTAAAAAGATACAAAGCAAAAGAAATATACAACAAAGTGGTTGCATTCTAGCAACTTTGACTGTAAATTACTTATTCACATTCACCTGTAATTTGCAGTCATCCAGATCTGGATGATATTGAGAAAATAATGTCTAATTATTGTCAAGAACCAAGTGAAATAGATGGTTCCCTCCATGCAAAAGACTTCTCCCTCATTCTGTGGAGGTTATCAGTTGACTCTGTTTTCTTGTCAGAAATGGATGCCAGTCTTCCTACTCAAATGAGCGTCCAATGCATCCTTCTACATATATGTCCCCTTAAACTTCTACTTTATAGTATATGAGGCTTGAAGCATTTTACACATCTTCACACCAAATTGCATAGTTCTTTATTTAAAATTCAAATCCATTCTACTGCTGTAGCTGATAAACCTTCATTCATTCAAAAGATTTCTCACAACTGGTTCTATCTTTGCCCTGAAATAATGGTATGGTGAAATTATTTAAAACCAATCTCGGCCGTTAAACTTTAGCAATTTCCATTGATGTGTTATTGATACAGACTGCATTTGTTTTATTTTTAATTCTTTGTTGCCTTATTCATGTTTCATATAAGCATATATTCCCAGTAATTTCTTATGAAGCTTGCATAAGTATGTAAAAGAAATTAATAAAAACTTGACAAAAGCCTAATCCCATATTATATCTAAATAAATCATTCTTAGCCCAATGCTGTGCATACAATTCTTCTCTACATTTTTGGTTTATGTTTATAGTATCCATCCATATTTTTTAAATTGCTTTACTTGGGTTATTCTATTGGGATTCTCCACTGCTCTAATCATTTAAGCAGTTCAGCACATTTTGGCTATAATCCTACATAGAAGAGAAGCAGGGGAGTAAAACCTCTTTTTTACTAGTTCAGAGATCAGTCAGAATAGAATGGGGTTAGTGAAATACCTTTTCCACAATGAGGTTAGATAAGTATGAGCACCTATCTCTGTCACTGTGCGTGCTAGGGAAGTACTTAATTGCCCAACAGCATGTTGTATCCCTTTGTATGTGAAGCACGGTGTATGTGTATATATATACTCATACTGCTGAAGGAGCTTTGTGTTTTGGTCCTGGGTAAGTCTGAACACAAATAAGAGGTCATCATGCAGATATCCAGTCAAATTTTAAAGGCTGACAGAATGGTTAATGTGTGTATGAGTTACCATATAATATAAAATCCATGAAAGTCTATTTGTGATGACCCACCTATATATGCTGAATTACTGATGTGTAGTCATTTTGCTGTTCCATAATAAATTGCTACCATAGCAACCTCAGAGTACTGTGGAACAGCTTCCTCTCAGATCTAAGCCAACAACATGTATTCAATTACGAATCAATGAAGATAATTCAATAAAAAGTTTGTAAAAATCAGTAAAGTTCATCCAGTTTTTATTCATTTAGAGGTTGTCCTTACTGACTATTGCAGTACTAAAATTATATGTTGTTAAGTTACATGTTTTGCACTGTAGCTGTCTTTGTTCTTAGTATTTATTTAACATAGAGAAGACATTAATTATAGTCCAAAAGTCCAGCTGAGAGCATCTCACTACGCAGGAAAAGGGAGATGCCATTTTTGGAACTGAGCAACAGTAATTTGAGAAGTGCTAAAAGGTATGTTTTTAGCATATCGGTTAAATATTGTTTTCTCACCTTCCCACATGCATTAAATTTCAGTTGTCAGTTTATTACTTTGCTGTGGATGTCTGTTACAGTAAGAATTAAAGTTAATGATTGTTCTTGAAAATGAAGCTTTTTCCGTTCATGGAAGCTGTTTTTTCTCAAAAAAAAAAAAAAATGAGGCTGATGGTGGCAGACACCTTAGGCACAGCCACCTGAGCCCTAATGCTGATCCAGAATATTTTTCATAGATGCCACAGACACTCTTCATGAATCCATATTTTGTCTGTTTGTCTATTGATTGTCTGCTCTGAGATCAGCATCTAATGTGAAATGTGTGATACTTTTTGAAGAGAAAATATTTCTTTCACTATCTTTTGGAAGAGACTCTAGGAGGAGGGGATGAGATATTTTGAAACAGTTTTCTCAAAGTGATTTGCATCTACAAATTGTACCAAATGTTCAAGGAGTTCAACTGCCCTTTGTACAAACTAAAGGAACTGGCTGTATTTACAAGCACTCAGTAGCTCTTAAAAGCAGTGAAATATGATGGCTACTTCATATTGCCACTTTCTAATATCTTCATCAGAAAGGCTGAATAATGGTCTTCTGTGAACATTAAATCATTCTAACAGATTCTGATTAACAGTTAAATTTCAAATTTTTACGTAATTTACAGTTTGTACAACCATTTCTGAATATTTTATGCAAATACATAGTATTTGAAAATCCCTTACGAAGTTGGCTATTTCTTCTGGGAGTGTGTAGGTGTTCCTCTTAACATAAGCATCATCAAAATAAAGACTAAAATATACTCTATATATTATTTTAACATAGCAAACTCTTAATAAATTTGCCTTGTCTCTAACTTGAAGTCAATATATAATTGTAGGATTCTTTTAAAAATATATTCACTTCTACTTTAAAGCTGTTGTGGTAAGGAAAAAACAAATACAAACTTTTCCCATTCTCATCTGATTTTATGCAAGTTACTCCTTTCATTTACTTAACATTGTGAGTGCTTCAGGCAAACTATGCTGCTAACTTTTGATATTGTATCCACACAAAGCAACCTTTTCACTTTATATATGAGGTGTGACACAAGCAGGTCTCTAGAAGGACAAAGTTACAAAATAATGCTGGTAAAATTAAGTACTCTTTCATTTCCGTGGGCGTGATATAGGTGAGTGGGTGTTCCCTTGTGCTTCTCATGTTTTCTTCCATTTATGACTTCTGCTGTACATATACTTATCATTGTTCACAGGTTATTCATACCAAACCTATTTAGATGGTCCTTCCCACACATCCAGTACTGAAATGAGATACCTCTATTTTTAGTCTATTAAAATAGTCAGCAGAAAAAATATTCAGTGGTTACTAAACCGGCTGTGCCAAAATAATTATGATCTTGTCAACACTTGTAATAATTTTCTACAAGCACTCCATTATAATGCAAATAATGAAATTGTTTTTAAAATAACTGTAAAGGAGGTTGAAGGAGAAATAGCAAAATTTGGCATTATTTTATATATTATTACACCTATGCGGAATATACCTTGTGCTTACTCTCACAATTACTTTTCCTTTATTTTCAAGTGTTTGTGGGAAGAGAGAAGTGAGGGCACATCTGCTAGAGGAACACTCAGAGTAGGAGTTATCATGCCCACACATACTGCTGCTGATCCTGCTTCATCCCACTAACTGCTGTATTTTCATTATAAGCTTGGATTCTGTTTCCCTCTTTATTACCAGGATGTTACAGTTCTTTATTCTTCACTGACAGCTGGCAACAGGTAACGCTGGCTGTTATTTTGTTCGCTCTAGTCAAGCACATTCATTTCCAAATATAACCATGTTTTGTTTGCTGTATTTTGTTCTTGGTGTGGTTGAATGCCATCCTTGGAAAGATGTGCATTGAGCTAGTATTGAATAAGTGGCTTGCCTTCGGCATTCATGAGTAAATTCTGTAGTTTTTGTTTCAAGGCTTTGACATGTCATCAAGTGTAAATCCATTCTAATGCCAAAATCCCTCTTGATGTCTAATGCCAATCAGTAGCTTTTCATCTTGAAAAAGGTAGTGAATAATTTGCCCTGTGGATATTACACAGATACCATATATGGCAAGAAGCAAAGAGAGGGGAATCCCATACCCATTTTTTAAATTCAAATAATCATGTTCAACCACTTTGCTTTCCTAAATACCATTGGTAGTCTGGTACATTTTCTCGCTTTCAAGAGAATATTGAATACTTGTCTAATTTGCATCTTTTCGATGTGTAGAAACAATATGCTCTTTCTGCTGCAGTATTTTATTTCATGAGCAGTAGCCAACGTGCTGAAATATGTGAATTATATTACATTTGTTATTTTAATAGGAAGCTCAAATCTTTTACATCCTTCAGCTTCATTAGTGTTTTTTTATTAAAAAAAAGAAGAACGAAAAGGCATTCGCTATATAGGAAGGTCAACATTTCCTTTGTGAACACAGTTTGCACCCATGATTTTGAATTTCAATGAACTGTAAGCCCTGAGTGTTGAACTGAAGGCATAAAACACTGTAGTTCGCTCAGGAGCTCAAAAGTATGTAATTTCTTTCCTTAGAAAGGAGGCCTACTGAAAACCTAATGAATGTGTCTATATAGTTGAATGGCACTCATATAGTTTATACTCAGAGGAAAGAAGCAAGTAGAGCTTTGTATTTAACTCCTTTTCAGTCTGAAATATTACAAGATTTTAGGGTGCACGGTGACTATCATGATTGTCTAATCTGACCTCCTCTGTAATACAGGTCATAGTACTTTGCACAGTAATTCCTGCACCAGGGCAGATAAATTCTTCAGCTGTAGTGAATGTTCTGTAGAGTTTTTTTACTTTTAGCTGCCACTTTATCCTAAATCTTGTATTAGTAATATTAGCAACACCGATACTGTGATGTATTTTCCTTATAATTTCTAATAATGTTGAACCTTTTACCCAAAGTTGCTCAAAACAGCTTGGATGCCTTAATTAAACTTTAAGATATCATTATTTTAAAAAGATAAGTCATGTATATCGTTTCCAATGTAGTTAATCAGGAATAGAATTTAAACTCTTAATCTTTTGGTTTAACTAATAAATCATGAAAATACTCATTAGCTGTTTCACTAACCACTGATGGTTTTAGGCTGAAAAATCTAATCATAATTAGAGTAAGTTAACTTCGTCAGGTTTAAGAGTTACTTAAAATTACAGTGAACCCAAACTGATATTCAAAGATATTTGCTACTTAAGAGCTGGGGTTCAAGTTCTCATTCTAAAATTATCAGGCATGCTGCGTTGCATTCTGCTGTGCATGTACAGACCGCCTTCGTGCATAAGGGATCCCAAAGAACTTTAACAACTGTGTTTGTACAGGAAGTCATCCGTGTATTATTTAATTGCAGTATTCGTTCAGGAATGAAATGCGATAGCTGTCCAAGCCCTCAAAACGAAAAGTTCATTTTGGAAAGATGTAAAAATTATTTTATCTAAATAAAATATCTGTTAGCATTAAAGTAAGTAAAGATTAATTAAGTATCAAGGGTAGAATTTTGCTAGATCAGGGTTAATATTAGCTGACCTGTTCAGAAATGGACTCTCTAATACCCCATGACAGCTGAACTCTAAATCTTGTATCTCATCTGAAAGATGCAATGGTAGGACATATAATCTGACACCTAACTACTAAAAAGTAGCCAAATAACAGTTTTCCATTTTCCATTCAGTTTTCTTCCCTGTGGTAACCTGGCCACCTGCTTACAGTTAGTGTCACGATATTGTCAGTGGTTTTTACCATTTTGGTGTCTGTATAGACAAACCAGGATGGATTTAACAATGGGGCAATGACCATAGCATAGCTGAAAAATATTCTAAATGTATTCTAAATCCGGTCTCTCTGGTAATAATTCAATGCTATGGTTTTATAGGAAGAGCTTTCAGCGTCACTGAAATCTTTCACTGTAATACTATTTTGATGTTTATAATGGTATTTGTAATAGTACAGTCAGGTAGGGACTGATGAGCCACAGGCACCTGTAAGTATACAGACACAGCCAGCAGATATTCTTCGCTCTGCACCTGCCAGAGAATAAACACCTAACATGCAAAAAAAAAAAAAAAAGAAAAGAAATAGACACCACCAAATGTCATATTAATGCCCTTGTTAATATTCTGCTGGATTTATTTGGAGGGAGAGGAACTTAAATGATAAGCTGAATTAAGACAAAACTAGGAAAAAAGCGTTGAGCACAAAAAGATTATGGCAGTGGGGCAGCGGGGAAGAGAACGTAGATGTTAAGTGAAAATGAGGTAGGGACTCAGAAAGGGAGAAGGTTGGAACAAACTGCACAAGGCAGAGGAGTACTGGGCAACCCTATAGGAAGTTTTCTTATTGTCTGAATCTCCCTACTTTGGCTGTTTCTGCATCTTTTCCTACAATTTCAAGGTCTAGCTAGGTCTGCCTAGTTTATTCTTCCCTTTTTGCTCTCCCTTCTTGGGCCCTTGTGGGGTGGAATATACATGGGCCTAGCAAAACCAGTCTCTGCTTTGGCTGCTTCTGCTAAAATCCAGGCTACTAATTTCTGGGGGAAACTTCTTTTTTTTTTTTCTTTTTTTTTTTTCTGTGAAGGGCCTTGCAACTCTGAATGTATTTGTGGGTGTGGGTGGGAAGCATTACCTCATCTCTGCTTGCCTTGCACTCACCAGAGTTCTCAATACACTGAAGAATTCAGCTCAGGCTCTATACCCAAAAGCACGTCTCTCATGTCTAGTGAAAGTCAAATAGAAGAATATCAACTCCACTGTGGATTGGACTTTACTCCGTTTTGGGTTTGTTTTTGTTTTTGTTTTCAAGAAATCATTTATTCACTTCTGTATTAAATTTATGGTTGAATCTTTGATGAAGGCTGTAGCTGACTTTCTATTCTTGTGGCATGCTACTGAAAATGTATTTAATAGCAAGGCAAATCTGGCATTAATCAAATTCCTTCAACTTACTTTAGCCCTATAAGTCAAGGATCTTTCATGCTGGTAGTAACATGTTAAAATGGATTTTCCATATAGCCAGGTAAATTTTTTCATACTATTTTCTTTCTAACAGAAAGGAATCTGTGATAGAAATGTTCAACCACCCTTCCCCTGTAGCTAAATTCCAATCGGTATCTTGGCTTGTAACAACTTCTGTTTAAAAGGTGTATTAACCTGTAGAAGGCTCATGGAGATAAACTGTGTGGCAGGTGACCTACAGCTTTTATACAACAGAACTCCAGCATGTCAACAGCACTTAATATGCCAGATGATCTTAGCTTTGCCATCCATTTAACCAAAAAAACAGGGTAAGTTAGACTGGGCAGAAGTCTGGGTTTCTGTGGCTACATTTCTGCCGATGTCTTGCTCGGGATCGTACAAGAGATCTCTATCGCAGTACTGGAGGAACTGGAGTTTCTAGATCCTGGCTGAGTATCTTAGTTATTGGGCCATTCTCTATTGGAATAATTCCTTGAATAGATTTATTGGAGACCAATGTAGATACTTGAGAAAAGTGAACAGGGTGATAGTGATTAGGGTCCAAATAAGGAAAATAAATTACCTAAATAAAGGTGTCTGTGATGAGCTAGAGGCATAAATAGTGAATGTAGGAAAAAGAGAATGTGCAGAGGTGATAGTTTTTGCAGTGGAAAGGTAGATTACATACAGCAGGAGTTATGTTAATGAACTGTTAGATCTTGGGCTGGAAGGTTTTTGTGACTTCTTTACAAGGTTAGATTTAAATTTAAATATATATTCGTCTTCTAGTTCTCACCATCATGTAAAATAATTCAATAAAGAACAGTTAACTAATTATTTATTTTTTACCTTATTTTTAACATTTGATCATCAAATAGATCTTCTTTCTTCAGTCCAAGGGTCAGATTTAAAATACAAATTACCACTTGCAATTAGGCTTGGGTTCTCAAAAGACCTCACCTCGCACTGCTAAGTGACTGTGATGAGGCTGCATTCAGTGAAACTGAGCATGGACATAATCTGAAATCTGGATGTAAATGTTTTGTTTGGATTCAGTTTTCCCCTGTACCACTGCAGGAAAAGGACATATGCTATGAAAGCCTGTCGTGTCCAGGAACACTGCTCTGCTGCTAAAAACAATTATAGGGAATGGTTGCTGGGCAATCAGCCGTCAGGTAAACTGAGATCCCTTAGCTTTCCCGTGCTTATCTTGATTAATGATTTAGCTAATCATAAAATACCGTGTATTTGTAATTTAGATAGAATACTTAATGTTTTTCACGGGAAATAAAAATGTGTCTCATCTGTAAAAGCCTGTCTTCTGGTTGAAATAATTAATATTATAAATAAAATCAAACTGATACAAATCTCTAGTATGCTTTAATGGCAAAACCTTTTAGGTTTAGCCTGACAAATAATACAGAAAGTGTCAAATTTGTCATCATTTGCAGTTCTTTCAGTTGACACTTTATGAATATTTAAAAAAAAAAAAAAAGTTACCTGCTTCTCAATTATTTGTTTTCAGTAATAGCAAGGTTGGGTCTGAGAGTCAAATGCTCAAAAAAGCGAAACTATCATGTTACAGGAACTATTTGTCAAATTTCTTTTCTCCTTTAGTTTAGCCACATAGTGACAAAGTATCTTATTTTTAATAGGGAAATATAGGACAGTTTTTTTCAAACTAAGCAGAGACATCCTTTCAAAATAAATACTAATATACCAAGATAATGCCTTTGGTATTCCGTTTGAACAAATGTAAAAGGCATAGCAAAAGTCTCTTTACCAAGTTCTATAAATATCCTAAAAGATAGGAGAATGGTAGCCACATACATGAGACACAAATTGCCTTCAAAGTGTCCATGTAAATTTTCCCACAAAAACATGAAAGTGACATTCATTCACAATGTCAGAAGAATATTATTTTTATGCTTTGGCTCTACAGGCTTAACACATGCACTAACTTCTTTATGATTTGTTCTATCTTAGGGCTATTTTCAGCGTAATCTTTTTATGGGGCTATATTATGTATAAAAATGTAGTTTTCTTGACATAAAACATATGTTCATAGGACCATAAAAATGCTCCTTTTTTGGGTGCCCGGGACCATTAATAATGTCTAAATTATTAAAAGACAAAACATCTTAGCTTGAAGTTGAGAAAAGAGTTTCAAAGTTACATCTTTTTAAAAATTATTCTTTCTTCTTAGAGACCAAGAACTAAGTTTAACTAGTCCTTAGCTTGGCTAGCTAAGTTTAGACAGATGCATTCATACCATTGCAAGAGTGCTACATCTACATAATGCAAACGGGTATTTATACATATGTGTGTGTACATAATATATACTCTTTTTATAACCCTTCGGAAAAAAAAGAAGATTAACTACTTTAAATCACTCAATTTTAGGTCTTTTCTACACTTACGAGAATTTGCTCTTTGGTTACCTACTTCCTTAAAAAAATGTAGACGTTTTGCAAACACATTTTAAGACAAAGTCTTTTTTGTGAAATAATTGCAACTGAAGTGAACAGTATGCTGAAGAAAAATGAGAAAATGGGAAATAGCAAAAATCAAGTAAGCAATGATTTGCATATATTTCTTAATCATTTTTTTGCACAGTTCATTACTATATTATCACTAGTAAGTTCAAAATCCTTAACTATTAATTCATTCATCTATACAGAGGATAACTATTTATTGAACATCTTAAAAAAACCTATACTGTATTAAGTATATAACAAGCTTCAGAACAGATAGTAGTAGCATTGAGTTTGAAGATCCATGAAGAGCAGTTCCTTTTTGTCACAAATGAAGTTCTGCCTTTCATTTTCCATTGTATAACACTGAGGACTAGGAGAAATACACATTTTATTGCCCCATAATTTCATAGAGTTTTTAATTTGACATACGTCAAAGAAAATCTATTACTAGCTTAGGAATCAAATTCTTCTTAATGTTTAATGTTTTCATTTTTCTCCATTATTAACCAGAGCAATCTGGTTAATTGTTCCAGCTAAGAGGAAAAGTCAGTAACAAAGTCAGGAGTTTCTCAGTAATCTTGTTTAGTTGTAAACAAAGTGACACAGTATCTTCTTTAATTCTGTTTTTCAGAGGAAAAAAATAAAATGTCCCTTCTTTATAAATAAATTGGTTTTGATGTGCATCAAAGAAACACCTGAATTCTTTGCTCTTTTTACCTCTTAAGGCGCCACATCAAGAGCACTCATGTATCTACCTGCTTATACTGAAAAGAGTAGTGTTGTTTAATGACCATTTAATGAATATTCAATTAACAAAGTCTAAGAAACAGAAAACAAAAGCTCTGCTGAGCTATGTCAAGAGTTAAGGATTGTGTGCTTATCTTCAAGAAACTGCAGAGAAAATGTATCATTCTTTAGCTTTTGAGTTAAAGCGGGGCAGCTGCAGAACCTGTTTCATTCTATCTTAATGATTCTTCCATTCCATTTCCTGGAAGCAAGACTTGCCCTAGCATTTGCTGTTAGGAGGCTTTTCCTGTCAGCTGGGTGAGCTACCTCTCCCTCTGCTACCAGGCAGCTCGCTGACTGGGCATCCCTGGCCTCAGAGATCCTACCTCAGTGTCTGCCACAAGCGTCTGAGTCTCTCCGTGTGAGTCCCTCTGTCACTGGAAAAATCTGTCCTTAATGACACTTTCCTTGGCATCTTGCACGAAAGATGGTTCCCAGAGTGGACAGTGACTGGAGGCAGAAGTACCGGTAGCCTCTCCTCCCAGCAGCTGAGGTTTTTGTGAGAGCTGACCAGTTGGATAAGGGCTTAGCAACTTTTTCCGGTTTTGTTTGTCAACATGCAGTATATAATACTTGAATTTAGTAAGAGAAATTTTATGAAAAAAGAGATTCAGATTGGTTTTTAAAGTGTATTTTTTTTGTATATAGAGTTCAACGTAGTGAGAATGATAAATATTTTTTAAAACTTTTAATTTACTTTTTACAATAACAGTTTATAAGAAGAGAAAATGCGTACCATAAATTAAGCTGCGTATACACTACTAAAATTCTCTGCTTGCACAGCTTTCATCTAGTTAAGTCTTTCCAATAACGTCATGAAATTCTGCAAATAAAACAACATTCTTTAATAAGAAATAAATCATAACAGGCAAAGAAAATTATTTTAAATAATACCGTTCATATTTATATTCTTAGAGAAACGGTATCTGAAACTGGTTTCTTACACAGACAGCATTTTCTGCACCCTGTAGTGTCAAAATGCAACAACTAAAATAATGATTTGATTTTATACACAGATCAGTAAATAATCCCTAGCTGTATTTCTGCTGTGTTCTTCAAATTTCCTGTTAGTTCTTTTTATTATGTCCAACTTTTTTTCTCATGTGTTGAAGTGAAGAAAAAGCAAATGAAACCAAATCCTTTCCTTGAGCATAAACCAGTATTATTGTTCTCGTCTGTCACTCAATATGAGAAATTAATAACTTCCTTCTACCATTAAAGTGGCTTTCAACTAATTGCTTGGCAGAAATTTATGGGCAGAGTGAAGGCCACAAGCTAGCTTTCTGTCATACAGATTAGATGTTTTCTGGAAAAAGAGGGAAAGTACTGCCAAAAAGGCCAATATAAACTTGATTTCATGATTTATTTCCTATATTTATAAAACTCTGTATTTTAATACCTACACACAGAAAATAGTAAATCGGACAAAATAATAAACACGTTTTGATTAGCAACAGGGAGCCAGTGTTATAATTTTGGATGTTTGGTATTTTTTTTTAGAGGGACAAATTAAGTGAGCATTTCATGCACTTTAAAATAATGTTTATGTCGAGCCCCCCCTCACTAACAAAACCAGAACAGTCTCTTTTTAATGAGACAGAGATCTTAATTTCATTATTCTTTGTGTAGTTTCCAATTCCTTTTATTTTCGTATCTTTCTTGTTAGAAAAGAAATTAGAAAATAACTTTATGAAGTCACCTAGCTAGCTGATAGACTTCAGTTTCATTCCATTTGCTTGCTTTGGTTTGTTGTGCAATGGAATAAATCTGTTCAAATTTCTGTTCAAGATTCCTCACAAGAAAAATCTTTCAGTGTAATCCTAAAAGTACATCTCTTGTTCACCTTGGAAGAAAACAAATGTGTAGAAGGCTGGTCCAGAAAACTTTAACTGTCAGTTCAGCTTCCTAATAAAGCCTCTTCAGATCCTGAACATATTTCTGTGTCTGGTTGTCCGAAAATATGGAAGAGTATCTCTGCTGGTCTCACCTCAAGTCAGCAGGTAAAATCTAGGGAAAAAAAAGGTATGGAGTATCCAAAAACCATAAGAGACTTTCATCCGTGAGACAGACCAATAAGAGTCCTCCTCTTGCCTGATATAAAAAAAAAAAAAGCTCTGCCAGTGGCATTCTTCAGCAATCTTCAGTGAGTAAGGCCTAGAAATTCACTGCCCGAAGTAACTCCAGTTGTATGTAGGAACATTGTTTGGTTTGCATTTCTGTTTCATCCCCAAATTACTGTAACATGAAAGAACCATATGAAAAACAGATGATAATTCATTTCATTCTAACAACTTACTTTCTGTTTGAAAAAGATTGATGAGTGTGGGAAAAAAATCTGAGTGATTACACCTAAAGAAAGAAATACCTCAGTATTACGTAAAGGAAGCTATTGAAAGATTTGTATCTTACAAAACATGTTAATATGGGTGAGGATAAAAAAAGAGTGAAAGATAGTTCAGGAATTTCTATTTCATTTCCCAAAGTATATTTTCAGCCTTCAAGCTAAAATACTGTGTTCTGTAGATGAGGTTTTTGTCTTACTTGTTTAGGCTATAAAGTGTGACAGCATGTCCTTTTTGGCTAAAAGAGGCAAAATAAGGAAAAAATATTAATTCTTTTCCTTCTTAATATTCTTAGGATGTCTTTTTAAGAAAAAAAATGTATTTTCTTGATTCAATGGCAATTTTTTTTTTTTGTCATAAAAGATGAACATGTACAGGTACCATTTTGATGATGGAGACCCAACTAAGCAGCTCGTGGTACTATGTGCCAACCCATAGGGGAGAGGCATGGAAGACAAGGTCATTGTCAATTTGTGTAAACAAGAACAGCTTTCTCTCCAGAGCTTGCCTCTTTTCCTGAATATTCACAGGGAAGTAACATTTAATACATTTATGCATAGAAGTCATCTTCCCAACTACTTACACATCTTAAAAATGAACTGTGTTATTAAATAAGTTCATTAGTGACAACAGGTGAATTTGCAATTGAAGTATTAAAATATACTTTAAATGCTTCAAAAATGCTTTATGTTTGATTCTGAGCTAGGAAAAAGACATGGGTACTGATTTCATCTTTTTTTTTTTCAATTGGTGCTTATTTTCCCTGTTTACTTCTTCACAGGAGTTTCCTATTCTTGTCTAAAACCGCAATATCTCAAAAAATTTTTCTTTTCTCAAGTATCCTGGATTTTCTTGGAGAAAGAGGCAGTCCTTTTTGAACTGGCAAACTTCATCTTTCGTGTCACATCCAATAGATACTTCTTGAAATGTCAAAAGAGACCTTGAGGTCCCAACATGGCACTGACCTCCCCAAGCATAGCTCCTTATCTTGTAGATCTCCTTGAGTTCAGTCAGTGGCTTTCTTCTGAAACCAATGATCATTTTCACTCTAAAGTTTTTAAATCTGTTTAATGTTGGTGTATATTTTTAAGTGTTTGATGCATACTAAAAATGGTAGACGTGTACAGGAGCAAGAAGTATAAGAGTCACTGATTATTAAGTCACTGACTTTGAAAATGCAAAGTAAGAGGAGCACATAGGTTGAAGATTACAGTATAAATTGTTTGCTGTTAATAGGATTATGGAAATCTTGCAACATACTTACTGTACCTTTTTTTTCCTGCAGTTTCTTGTGACTTGTGTATGAGTGTAGTTTGGGAATGGAAAGTTCAACCAAAATATGATGCTGACTACTTAAAAATAATTAAATCTCTAATACATTACTTGGGGAGGTTTTTTTACTAGCTAGGCAATAATTGAGTATTTTTTTGGAACAGTTGGTTTCTTAATATGTTCTCTATAAGTTCTGCTGTCCTTAACACGCTGGAGAATAAGGAAAGATAATGACCCAGGATAAACACATGAAAACTTTCTCAGGTTAGAAGCTCCCGCATTTGGCAGTGCATGCCCTACTTAGCAATGTCTCACTGCGTCTGTGATAAGATTGTTTTAGGCTCTTCATGACTCACTACTCACTTTCTCAAAGCTTGAGATATTTATGTTATACCAAGAGGGAAGAAAAGTCCTACATAATTAGCTGTTTACTTTGATTAATAATTTTACTCATATACTAAGTGAAAAGTTCTGTTTACTTTGATTAGTAATTTTACCTATATACTAAGTGAAAGTATTTTTCCTTAGGTGACATAGCTAGAGCAAAATATTTCCTTTTTCATGTCCAATTTGTTTAACTTCTATTAAGAATGATGTTCTTTCTGCAGCAATTACTCCATCTCTTACTTTTTTCAGTTCCTAGTAAGAAAGTACTGCATAATACTGGAGTCTATACGCTGACTAGCATAACTTATTTTACTGAAAATAGTAAGTTGGAATTTCTTACTAGACTCAACTATTTAGCAAGAGTTGTGCCAAAGTTCATAAGGAAGTTCAGAGCTGGAATGCAAAGCAGGAAGATAGGGGATGAACTGGTTTTCTAATGCTGATATTTAGTTGGAAGGTTAATTTTTTTTAACCTGATATTCTATATAGTACCTGGCAGTTACTTCCAAAGTGTCAGATTTTTGGCAACTACATGATGTTTCTGAGGCTTCAACATGTAATAGTAACAGAGAAGGAACGGTTCCTTCAGAAGTAGGATCTTCTAACAAACTCAAATAAAATAAACAATCTCTTTGCTTCAGTAAAACTAGTTTAGATTCCAAAGTCAGCCTCTCAGTTACTATGTGACACTCGTGAAAATGTTCTTCTCGCTTGTTTTGATTGTACCTGAGTTGATATATTCTTGAATGGAGTCCAGTCCTTCCAGCAAAGATGTTTTCCTAATATCCTTTTGGGTGCAAGTTGTGTTTTCCCTGAGTAACTCATCTAGCTTGTAATAATAAATGGGTTCAGAGAATTTACAGAGCTACCTTTAAAAAGAGAAATTTTAAGTCTTGGCGTTACCCATGCAGCTTTCAGAATTGCAAAGAGAATACAAATACGTGCTGTAATTCTCACAGAGTTTGGCTGAGTTGAACTATATATGCACGTTACATGGACCTTTGCAATTTTAGATTTTTAGATTTGCTTATAAAGTAGTAAATGAATGCATCATCCCAAATGTATTGTGCACTATAATTGTGCTGTGGTTAGTTCACGTTACGTTTCAATTAGACAAGAATGTGACAGGACCATTTAATTAGTCAATAAATATCTGTCGCTGGAAGTTGACAACCTGGAAAGCAGTCTGCTTTGGCGGTTCTTACCCAGCACAAGTTCTGTCAGGCAGTATGTGTCATTAGATGTTGTGCAAGACCTCAGCTTAAACTGGAACACCTAGGAGTAAATGGTTTTAGCTTTGGTTCTCATTCTGCCGTTAACGATGTGTTTACAAGGAGGGTGGAATTTTTAAATAAGAAAAAATAAGTTGTAAGTAACAAGCAGTCTGTGTTGTCTATGTCATATTATGTAACGTATCAAACTGCCTTTTTCCCCTACGTATGATGTGTGATATGCTTAAGACTTAATCACACAAAGTTGCTGAGTAGAAATTAATTAAAAGTGTGTAATGATGTGTTTCTTAGAAATCATTGATGTGATGAAAAATCCAACTTTAATAACATAATGGCATCAAAAATATTTTTCATTAATTTTCCTTATATTTATTTTTATATTGTTTTTAAAACTACATTGCATTAATATAAATAATTACATTTTCCTGCTGAGAAAATATTAGTGCCCACCTATTTTCCATCCTGCATGTACATAATTACAGTCATGAAATAAAGTTAGAAACACATGACCTCTTCAGAAGTAACGATTTTAATAACAGATCTTGATTCTTAAATCTTTGCTTTCTCAGTTCATGAGTAATGGGAACTCCCCTAGGTAAAATTTAAAAAAATAAGCATTGACTGTAACTGTCTTTCCTTTTTTGTTTGTATTTGTTGAAGAGCTACCCTGGTATCTGTTTAAAGACACATGCTATAACAGTCATACTTAATGTTGAAAGATATTGTCATTGTACTTTGCAGTTTTCCAATGATAAGTTATAGTTGTTGGTTTGCTTTTTGAGTTTTTTACATGAGTGGAGATACCTTCACCTCCTGGGTTTTGCATGCAATGCATTATACCTTTTGCAAATACACTTTTGAAGCGCTGATCTCTAGTGGGGATTTTTTGCCTGGGTTGCCATATTCTTCTTAGGTAAGCAGTCTCGTGACTTCAAGAAGTGGACCACATATGTTGTAAGACACCTTGGAGAGCTGCTGGTGGTATTCAGGAGAAGCAGTCATGCTAAACAAATGCGAAAAAACGTTTGTCTGGTTAGAGCTGTAAAGCCAAGGGCAGCAGTCCTCAGAGTCAGCATGACTGAAACTACAATACACCTCTGACTCTGCATCAAGTCCACTTGTTCTGGAAGAGGCCATTGCCATGGCTAATATAACTAATATATGACTAATTATACATTTACTCTTCTCACCAGTAATTGTGGCTGTTACTGGCCCTGGAATGGAAGGAAGAAAGGTAGCAGAGGAGGAAGAGGCAAAGCTGAAATTGCTTGAAACTCTGAATCATTTATGGAGTTGCTCTGCCTGTTAGTATTTTGAACTTGAGATCTTCATCTTTTACTGGTGTGATCTTTTTTTTCCCTAATAGATAAGCACATGACGGAACTTCATCCTCTCCTCATCAGACCCCCTGTATAGAAGCTGGGGAATAAAAGAGGCCAAGAGGAAATAGTTGGCTGTTTTCCTCCCCTTGAAAGATTCTCTTGAGGATGTAGCACCAAGCGGGATAGAACAGCAATACATTTATCAAGGGGGTGTTGGAGGACTAAGAAAAGGTTAGTGAATGGGGATGTATTGGAATGAAATTACTAAATACAGGATTTAGCATTACAGAGAACACAATGGAAAGTTATCGATGTTCTAGGTGAAAGTATTAACTTAGAGCTAAAGAAACTACCATGAAGAATAAGGAGAAGCAGATGGATAATTAGAAATAAAAAACTGAGACCTAAACTGGTATCAGTGAAGTGTTTCTCATGCGAGCTACATACAGATTTCTTTTACATCTCTGAAGAAAATAAGACAAATGTTGTGCACCAGAAATCAAGGAACAAACACATCAGTTATCAGTTCTATGTGGAGAAAATCCTTTCCTGCATTTATTCTTGCAGCTGAAATACTGAGTTAATTCAGGAGACTGTTTCAAGACTTTTCTAGATTTCTGTTGCCATAGTAAAATCTGGTTCTAGCTGCTAATGAAATTGTCATACCAGCTTCCTCCTAGAAAACACATTATCCCACAAATGAACATGGGATTAACCCCCTGATAAGTAACACCAAGGTATTTCTTTGGCCTGCCCTGCCCTTTGCTGAGTATGGATCAGAAGATCTGACAAAATAAAAGGTATTCTTCTGGTAACAATCACTTCCACTCATGTTACAGAAAACTCAGAAGAGCAATACACCTACTTTCCTAGCAATAAGCTCTTTTTAAAAGACTCGTGCAATTTTCCCCACAATACTGACAGTTCTGGTGGAGTTAGTTAATATCCTGCCCATATTTTTCCACACCCTTGTGCTTCTACCACTGAGAGGTATTTCTACATTTAAAGTTTAAGTATTTTCTTGCCATGGTATACAACCATGTCAGTCTGCCTTGTTTTACTTGATGCTCAGATGTCAGCTGAAACTATTTATAAGGGATCCAAATATAAGTGTTATCCTGGTCCTGTTACACCAGATTTTCCTTGCCTAGTAACCAGCATCTTTGGCAAGGACAAAAAAAATGTTAAGTCAAATTTGACCAGTTTTTTATTATCTGAAATTCTTTCTCTCCCAAGAGGTTTATATGGCTGCTACGCTAAATCCTACCTATTTCTTCCTGTTTCCACCATTGTAATATCCAAGTTTAGCCTTTATGGTGTAGAATTTATCTGTAAAGTGAACTAACCCCAAACTAATCGTTGTCACCATTTTAACAACATTTGCTATTCTGTTGCATTTAGATATATTTGTTATTGTGTGTGTTGCAAAGTACCTGTGTTTCTTAAGATGAAAAAAATGTCCACTTCTCAATGTTTTTCACAACCCACTTTTTCCTGCTTGATTCTGTTGCCCAGTGTGTTTGTGTTTCTTTTTTTTTTTCCCCAGCTAGCAACACTGACAGTAGTTTTTTATTTATCATCCATTCCCCAGAGGTGAAGAATGTTTTGTCTAGGTTATTCTGTAATTGTTTAACCCAATAAAGTATTGCTTTAATGTATTGCTAATCAATAGATGCTCATCACTTATGAGTTAATCCAGTTTGGTGCTAGATCTTCCCTTCCCACAGAAAACCCACCAGAAGAGGTAGTGCAGAAGAGAAACAAGAGCTGACAAGGAAGTGCACGAACCTGACCTTCAAATATTTCAAAGTAGTCTTTCCCTTGGATGGAAATGGTTCAGAAATGGGGCTGAGTCTCTCAGCTCTGCAGATTTTGTGGATCTCTGATACAGAAGAGATTTTGTCCTACTTTGAATCAATCTTGCTTCACTTCCTTCTGATTAGAGAGTTCCTTCAGGTCATGGGCTGTTAGCAGACTCTCTGTGCACATTAACACCTGCCAATGAGCCGATGTGCGGTATTGATGCTGAGCCAGCATTCATTCCTGCTAAGGTCTTGACTGCTGCCTTTGCCACCTCACTGAGGAACAC